>NC_134709.1:37047999-37197999 GCF_043290135.1 Rhipicephalus microplus | reverse complement strand
CATACTGGTGTTGCGCCTCAGATATGTGGAATATTTGCTTTTTGATCGACGATGTTCACAAGTACGAACGAGCCCAGCGGGCTGGGCGTTGAGGAAGTGCTTGAACTTTCTGGCTGAATCGTGTGACATACATACATACATACATACATACATACATACATACATACATACATACATACATACATACATACATACATACATACATACATACATACATACATACATACATACATACATACATACATACATACATACATACATACATACATACATACATACATACATACATACATACATACATACATACAGTTGATTGAAAAAAGTGAATGCCGGTGACGGAGCAAAGCTTCGTGCTAAAGTCCACACAATGTCTACATTGAAGTCGTCGTCTAGTATAAAGGACGAACAGACGGACGCACGGACGGACGTATGGACGGCCGCACGCACGGAGTAAAGAAAGACCTTAAACCTATAGACGCGCTGTGAAAGCTCCATGTACGGTATATGTAAAACGTCTATTTCGGTCCGACGAGAAGCTACGACGACAGGGTATCGGGAGAGGACAGGACATCGACGACAGGACATCGGGAGAGCCTAGTAATAGTGTCACACGGCCACCACCGAAATCTGCTAAACTTCATCACCGTAACACTCCTCCAGGGAGTTCGACGGAGATGGAGTTACGCCCATGTCACAGGGCGATTTGGCAATTTTAGAAGCTTTGGACAGAAGCCGCAAGGAGCCCATTAGGCGCTGCTGCACCTTCTCTGCCTGCAAGATTTCGCGTCTAATCCCTCTGAAAACATTTCATGCTATCCGTGCACACCAGTGTGTGCATTTCCTTTTAGTTAAAGGTACGTTATGAACGGATTATGCAGTGAAAGAACTTTTAGTATTAATAAAGCTCACTCTTGGATTGACTGCAGCTGTTTTGTGTTTGTGATTTAGCTCGTAACTACGCATTACTGAGGACGAGAGTACTCCATTCCACCGCTGGCAAAGACCACCGAAGTTCCCCAGCGAAAAGCTCCATTTAACTTCCTTGACGCAATAAAGGAAGACCACGGTACACGGACTTGCGTTTCCGTTGTCATAAAGACGAGAGGGTTGAACAGAGTTTGCGGGCGCCCGAGTGGCAGGGGTGACGTGGACAGAACATGTTCATTCAATATTTCACACAGACACAGCCACACGAAAATGTGTCACAAAAAGAGAGGCACACGTATGCATACTTCAAGGTAAACAAGAGACACAAATAAAACATGAACATGTACATTTCACGTATTTACATGTTGGCCTACCATTTCTGCCGACGCATCGATACATGAGCCTACCGATACCAGGGCGGCCGAAACACAAGTTTCAAACTTCTGAACATTGTCGATGAAAAAGCAAATAACACACATATCCCAGGCGCAACATCAATACTTGAGTATTAGGCAGTGTGTGTTTTTCCTAAAATATGCATAGATACGTGATTCTAAGAGCCTAGTATCTTTTACGATGCGCTGACAATGCGACGCTATGCACGAGATAGCGGGTGTTTCCGTTTCGCTAAGACGAGAGTCACTGTATATGCTCCTTACGGGAGCAGAGTAGAGAGTAGGTCCGTCAACATGCCTGGTTATCAACCATAGTTAGGCGGCGAAGCCGCGCTCTGTTTTGGCAGGGGACTTACTTAAGTCTGTCGCCCACCGACGGAGCGTGTCACCGATCACCAGTCGACGTACTTGGCGTGTCAACGACCGGCCAAGAAAGAACAAAAACCTGCTTTTGGGACTCAGCCACGGGAGTTCAAAAGCTCTTTTTTTGGTCCGTCCGGTAAGGCAAAGCGCAAAGGCGTAGCGAAGTGCCGAATAACACGCAACACCGCTACCACATAGCACTGTGGCGCCAGCTATGGGAGATTAGCGACAACTCACAAACACGAAATATACGAGCCCTGTGTACTGGAAATGGCCCTGAGTAGTATTGAAATCTGGGCAAGTTGGTAACGATTCATAGCTGGTCGAGGTATACGGCACAAAAAAAAACGAAGACTTAGAATATGAAGGACACAAGACGCAGCGCTCGTCTTGTGTCCTCCTATTTCTGAGTCTTTGTTTTTTTTTCTGCGCTGTTTAACTCGACCAGCTATGAATTGTTACCAACTTGCCCAGTTATCAATACAAAATATAGGTCCTGCGAGATTCAAGGAGTGCACCTGTAAACCTACAGCATTGATTGTTTCACTATGTATTTCAATAATGTATTTCTGCTAACTCCAGCGTATTTCAGTTGTAATTTAAGTCTGTTGATTAGTTTCCGCTGCCCCCTTGGAGGGGATAGAAGTAGACCACCCCGGGCGCCTGCCGGCACCAGCGGCGTCAGCGGCGACCGCCTCCAGGAAGCGGATGAGACAAGCGAGCGACAGCGACAGTGAAGATACTCATGCTTACTATCTCAGCAGTGAGGACTTCTCAGATGACGGTTTCCAACCTGTGCTGAGCCGCAAGGCGAAGAGAAGGAACATGAGGACATCCTCATCCTCAACTATTCAAACTGTAAGTGAAGCGCCAAAATCGAACACTTATACCATCCTGTTTCTGCCTGCACTTCCTACCGTCAGCATGAAACGCCTTAACAGACAGTCTGTGTCGAGGTCTCTGGAAACGCTCGTGCCAAATGAGATCACGGACATAAGAGTGAACGCCAGAAAGAATATACTGGCTGTGGACGTTTTGCACGCAAGTGCGTTGGGCGTTCTGCGCAGTGTAACTGACTTGGACGGCAACCAGGTGCGCTCTCATGTTCCCTTGGGATGTAATGTAGCAACCGGCGTGATCTATGACATTGATGTCGCTATTTCCAATAAGGACTTACAACTTCTTGTCAAGTCAACAACTGATACTCCAATTGTTGATGTCACCCGGCTAGGCAAGTCTCGCTATGTGAAGATTGCGTTTAAGAGCACATCACTCCCCTCTCATGAGAAGGTGGGGTACTTCAGACATGCTGTGCGGCCTTTCATTCCGAAGCCTCTCCAGTGCCGTAAATGCATGAAACTTGAACATGTGAGCAGCGTCTGCGAGAATTCGGTGGTATGCCACCGCTGCGCCGAGCACCATGAACCGGATAAGTGCGTCGCAACTGTCAAGAAATGCTCTAATTGCAATGGATCCCATGAAGCCACATTGAAGGACTGCCCGCGGATTCAGAAGGAAATTGCCATCTTGAAGGAGATGGTGCGCGATCACTTATCTCATCGAGAAGCCGCAGCGAAAGTCAGAAGGCGTCGTTCACGTCGACGTCGGTCTTCGAGGACGCCCGCTACCTCCTCGACACGTTTGCGTGATCCCTCATCAATACCACCTCCTTTGCCTCCCAGACCACATGCCGTGGGAAAGGCTGTAAGGACAAAGCCAGTGAGCATACCCTAACTGCGACAGAGTGGCCTGCACTTCAAAGGGAAGCAGCATCAAACGAACCGAAGGAGCTTCATGACGGCCAGTCCGCGCTCCCGGTTCGAGATCTTTCCAACCAAGACAGGCAAGTGACTGCAATCGTCCCGGTTCGAGATCTTTCCAACCAAGACAGGCAAGTGGCTGCAATCGTGCAATCATTAATTGCCACGATTCGCACGCTACTCAGCAGCATACAATCTCCGTCTGCTAAGAGTGCACTGCAAATACTGGATGCACTGAATCCAGTTCTTGCTAACTTCGTATAAGCACAATGGCTCAACAAAATCTCATCTTCCGCACTGAAGTTAAAAGTGCGTCGATTTTTCAGTGGAATGCCAGAGGCATGAAGTCCCGTATCTCGGACTTTCGCCAATTTGTTCGGGCCAATCAATTCCCTATACTCGTCATATGTGAACCAAACGTATCAACGCCTTATAGATTGTCCGGTTATGAAGCTTTTTGTTCAGCCGCTAGCGAAGAACGAAGCAAAGTAATTGTTTACAATCGCACAGACTTGACTTATCTTTCGCACCCAATAAGTTCAAATGACGACAATCAGTACGTGTGTCTTCGTGTGAAGAAGAATGCAGTTTCGTTCACGCTTATTGGTGGATATATATCTCCGTCATCGCGATTTGACTGCGACAGATTAAAAGACATCCTAATGAGAACCGATGGACCTTGGATCATCACCGGTGACTTCAACGCCCATCACATGCTTTGGGGGAGCACTAGGATAAATGCCAGGGGCCGGAACATTGTTACATTCGCTTCCGATTACGACCTTTCCATCATGAACGATGGTACCCCCCATATATGCGGGTCTCACGTATGGCAGTTGCCTTGACCTGACATTGGTTGTCACGGTGCTTCTCTCACAAAGTTAAGTGGTTTTGCGATATTGAGATTCATGGGAGTGATCACATACCCACCTACGTGACGATCGATGGTATCATAAAAAAATTCTCTTCCGGTGTTGCAATTGGCACTGACTGGTCGATGTTTGCATCGCGTGTTGAGAACGCTTGCCAAGAAGGCCTCGCCTGCAGCCTGGAAAATACCATAGTGGAAGCTATGCAAGCGTCCAAATGTAAATTACCATTTTCGTTTAAAGTAACACAGTTTGACATCGAACTGGAAAAATTACGAGCTATACGAAGGCGTGCTGAACGACGATACAGACGCACAAGATCAATTTACGATCTGAGGGAAGCAAGGCGGCTCCAGAAAAAGATTCAACGACGCATTTACAAACTGGAGAGCGAACGCTGGAAAGCATTCTGCGAATCTCTAGACCCTCATAAACCGCTGTCATATATCTGGAGAAGAGTTCGTGGTCTTCGCTCCTCTCCACAACAACGGCACCCTTTTAAAGCTTTGGCACTCCATCAGGGAAAAACAGAACTCGAGGTGGCTGAAGAATTTCGCACGAGAGTTGCCGGGAATATTATGAACGAGAGCACCGACGCCGTGATCGTTCCTGAGACGCGCTTACCAGAAATGGACATTCCGTTCACCATGGAAGAACTGGAAGGTGCGTTAGTCGCTTCTAAGCGCATGTCATCGCCAGGCCCTGATGGTATTACTTATAGTGCGTTGGGACACCTTGGACAAAAAGCTAGAAAAGAACTTTTAACATGCTTCAACAACTCCTGGCTCAGCGGCAGTGTTCCCCGAGAATGGAAAATAAGTCGATTAATACCACTTTTGAAATCGGGAAAATCACCATTGGACTTGACAGCGTATCGCCCTATTGCCCTCGCAAGCTGCCTCAGAAAAGTGATGGAGAGAATGGTTCTATTTCGTCTCGAGTGGTACTTGGAACGATACACCAAATACCATTCTTGCATAGCAGGTTTTCGTCGGGGCCGCTCCTCCATTGACTGTGTCCTTGGCTTATCGACATTTGTTCAACAAGAAAAAAGTCGCAAGCGCATATCAGTGGCACTCTTTCTTGACGCCTGCCTATGATAATGCCTATGATAATGTAGCTCACGATGCCATCCTCACTTCTCTCACAGCAATGGGCATTGGTGGACGAATGTTTCAATGGAAAAAAAGATTATATAACTGGCAGGGGTTTCTTTGTACAAACATATGAGGGTACAACTGCCCAACATTACACCTACTGCAGAGTACCTCAGGGAGGTGTTTTAAGCCCCACATTGTTCAATGTGGCCCTCATTGGTCTGGTGAAGGTTCTGCCAAAGTCGGTGTGCCTATCCATATACGCCGATGATATTTGCCTCTGGAGTGCTGCAGTTACTCGCCCTCAGGTGCGTGCACGAATACAGCGGGCAGCGAACCTCACAACAGCCTACCTTCAGAAACAAGGCCTAAATATATCAACTGTGAAGTGCGCGTTGATGGCGTTTACACGCAAACCAATGACGCCATACCCTGTTTACATCAATGGGCAGAGTGTCAAATGTGCACGGACGAATCGTTTCCTGGGCATAATAATCGACAAAAGTCTTTCGTGCAGCCCACATTGTGCGTACTTGAAGAAGAGTCTACTATCTATTGTGCATATCATGAAATTCTTGTGCGGTAAAGCATGGGGAACTTCTGTAGCCTCCATGCTACAGCTGTACAGGGCCCTATTTCTGGGTATATTGCGCTACAGCTTGCCGGTACTGACTAACACTTGCAAATCGAATACTCATTCATGGGAGAGTTTGCAGGGTCAGGCACTGCGTATCTGCCTAGGACTGCCCCGATGCGCTTCTACTTATGCCAAAATTATGCTTGCCAAAGACCATCCGGTCAGGACATATATAGTTGTGGAATGCCTCACAGCGCACATTCGACATGCTAGCCGTGTCCCCGACCACCACTTGGCCCTTATACCTTCCGGAAGACCACTTACTACGTTTTCAGACGTCATAGCCAAGCACCTAAACAGCATTTCATCAGGATATACGCCAGCTGCGAGAACGGCATGCCCTTTGTGGTGCCTCGACCAGCCGCAAGTACGTCTAGAAATTCCGGGAATCAAAAAGAAAAGCAGTCACTCCAGAGTAGCGTTGAAGCAAGCAACACTGCTATTATTACATGAGTTGTACTTAGACCGAACGCAGATATACACTGATGGGCCCGTCTCATCCAGCAGCTCATCAGGTGCCGCTGTTATTCCGGCTGCAGAAATGACAATCAAGTTTAAGTTGTCGCATATGACTACATCTACGGCATCAGAGCTTGCTGCTATAAGGGCTGCTTTACAATATCTCGTTCAAGAACGTCCAGGAAAATGGGTCATATTCTGTGATTCGAAGGCAGCGCTTCAGAGTTTGCAGTCTGCCATGCGTAGGAGGAGCCATGAATAACTGGTACAAGAAATAAGACATTGCCACCATGAAGCTCTAGCACGAGGGCATGATATTATATATCAATGGCTGCCTGGACATATCGGTATTACCGGAAAACAATTAGCCGATGATGCAGCCCGCTCAGCCCATGAAGAAACCCGTGTAGTCCCGATTCCTCTATCAAGGAATGATGCAGCAAGACAACTTTACCTGCTGGCTCGAGATCTCACACGCACGTTCTGGTCGTCTACCAGCTTCCAAAGGTGTCAATTTTATGAACTGGATCCTTCGCTCAAGCTAAAGCTACCATCACAACTTTCCCGCTCCGATGCGACACTGTTGTGCCGCCTTTGGTTGGGTGTTGCATTCACAAAGGTGTACTCCTTTCGCATTGGTATGGCAGACACTCCTACACGCGACTACTGCGGAGCTGAAGAGACCATCGAACACGTCCTGTGCAGCTGCGCTTGCTACGACACACAACGATGCCAGCTACGGATGGTTTTGAATCGACTTGACCCCGGACCATTTTGTGTGCAGAAGATACTAGGACCTTTGGCATCTGCCTCAGTTGCGCAGAAAGCAACTAAAGCACTGCTACTTTACCTTAAGTCAACAAACCTGAGCGACTGCCTGTAGACTGTGTGTGCTCCCCGAGTGTGCTCGTGATTGTGTGTACGTTCTCATCTTTCTGCAACCTCTTTTCTCCCCTTTAACCCTTCCCCAGTGCAGGGTAGCAAACCGGATGTGCGTCTGGTTAACCTCCCTGCCTTTCCTTGCATTTTTATCTCTCTCTCTCAATAATGGTGCCGAACCCATGCAAATACTCCGCTTTCGAGGCTTAAGGACATGTATCTAAACCAAATAAAATCACCAGTACGAGCTACACGGCGCACGACGGTCGCTTGATAGATTCCAGGTGGACAACAAGCGCTTTCGAAGGTGCGGCCTGCGCGCCAGCTTCTCCGCAGTGCATGGTTGCTAGCGTCGTTGAAAATTTAAAACTAAAGTGACTTTAAGACGATACGGCGGTGCCAACTACCAGTGGTTCTGGGTTCTACACAAGTTTTCGTTTCCCAACATTACTGCCAGATGGCGTCCATATCGCATAGCGCGATATCGCATAACTTTTAAGCAGGAAATTGCCAAGGAAAGGATCTCTGATAATACCCGGGGTAGTTCTCTACTGTTTGAAGCCAGGACGGAAGTATTGCGGACCAAGACATATCGGGCCAAATACGAAGAAGTAGACACGGTATGCAGTGCGTGTGGAGAGGACGAAGAAACTGCGGAACACTTGATAATGTTCTCTAAAGGGCTTCACCCTAAAGTTCAGGATGATGGCGCAGAATTTTTCAAGGCACTGGGGTTTAGCGACAGTGAGGGCAAACTAGACTTTAAGCGGGTAGACCTAACTAGAAGGAGGTTATTTGATTGGTGGCTAAAGTGAAAGCACGAGTGAAAATTAAACCCTTCATGGCAAAGTACCCGTCCAACTTTACAATTTAAAGGGGAAAAAAGATAAATCTAGTGGTTAGTTCACTAAGTATTACGGCTAGGTGGCGCTGGCCACCGCCCGATCTATTTTTGTAGTAGAGCTTAGACTTTCTTTTTTTTTTCGTAGTGCAGGGCTCGAGTTTAGTAATTATCGAGTATAGGGACAATTGGTGTCAGAAAGGCATGGTTAAAAAGACTGTAAAGTGTTCAGGATGTGGAGTGGGTTTGAAAGTGGACCCAAGCGTAGAAGCGGATGGAGAAGAGGCTGACGCGAAGTGTAGGCAATGTGAGGTCGAGGAAAAAATGGAGAAAATGATGGTTGCCCAGAGTGAACTGCTGATGAGAATCGCCGAGCTCGAGACTGCGTTGGCGACAGAGCAAGAGAAAACGAGGGCAATGGGAGAAAGACTGAAGTCCGCCGAGGAAGTGCTAGCGAAGCTGAACAAAGAAGCAACCTACCGAGAAAACAGTAGGAAACCGGCAACCGGAACGGTGGAGAAGGAAAAGCAAGCAAGTTTGGAAAAAAACAGGTTTAGCCGGTTCAACTGTCGCAAGGCCCAGCTTCAGCAAGGTAGTGGTGGGGCAGGGAGGGAACAAAGCAGCCGGCGTTACAGGTTCAAGTAGCCCCCAGGTGCAGAACGCTCCAGCTGAAAAGTCACAGCATGTGATAATCGCCGGGGACTCGAATTTAAATCGATGCACAGAAGCCATCAAAGAGAGGGTAAGAGGTGACAAGAGGGTTGCAGTAGGGGCGTTCCCAGGACGCAAGCAGGAAGCAGTCATGAGGCAAGCGAGCGCAAAGCTCAAAACGACAGCTGATAGACGAAACCTCGTCATAATTTCAGGCGGTATAAACGATGTCTTAAATGAAGACGCAGCAGGACTAGCAGCCACACTGGCGAAAGGCGTCGATGACATGCGCGCCACTTCTCCTAAGGTACAGGTAGTGAGATGCACGATACCGGAGGTACCGGTGCGTGATAGCAACCTGCAAAGAGCGGTGGTCAACGAAAACCAAGAGATATGGCGGATGAGTCGAGAGAAAGGCTTTGAGATGGTGGAAATAAACAGAGAGGTGCATAGGTGGGGAGGTTCTCAACGAGACAGAATTCACTTCGATGGGCGCCTAGGTCATGAGGTGGGTTGGCGACTTGCAGGACGCGCAGTAGCTTTTTTGGGGGGCAAGCGAGCCCTTCGGGGTGCAGGATAGCTAGTAACGAGGAAAACAACCAGGGATACTCTTCGACAGGTGGTATGGACAGATACGATTCCAAAATGGCACCAATATCTAAGATAGGTAGAGTCCGGGGCATAAATAGACGTAGCCACGAGCGCCGAGCCAATTCAGACATAGGGTATATTAACATGCAGGGTGATAGGAACAGGCTGAAGTGGGAAGAGATAGAAGAACAGCTAAGGGAAGAGAGGCCGATGGTATACGGTTTTGTAGAAACACATCTCAGGGACATGGAACAACCTCAGAACAATCCGGACTACGCGTGGAAATATTGTAATAGAACAGAATGCAGCAGAAAGGGGGGTGGTATTGTGGCATTCATTCATAAAAGTACAGACTGGCAAAGGGTCAAGCAGGAGTGCAAGGAACATTTATGGCTAAAAGGGAAAGTGGCAGGTCAAATGACGCTCCTTGTTTTCGTGTACTTGTGGACGGGAGCAAATCCCAGAGAGAAAAACCAGGCAATGGTAGAGTGTATATCAAAGGACATTCAGGAGTTAGAAAGAGAGTGCGAGATTATTATACTAGAAGACATGAATGCGCACATAGAAGATATAGATGGGTATACCGACCCGACAGGTAAAATGATCGTGGATATGTGTGAAATGCTTGATTTGATAATTTGCAACAGTACCGAGAAGTGTGAAGGGCAAATAACATGGGAGGTAGGAAGGCTGCAGTCGACGATAGATTATGCACTGATGTCACATAGGATGTATGATAAGCTCAGCGAAATGCACATAGATTAAGGTGGCTCCAGAAGTCTCGGTAGTGATCACAAACGTATGAAGCTAAGTTTTGGAAGAGCAGTGAAAGTGGAAAGGAGACAAGATGAGCAACTACATGAAAATTTTTATCCAGAAAAGCAAATTGAAATAGCCACTAAACAAATTGAGAAAGTAATCACGGAGGATAATAGGACAGTGTGGACATACACGAATCTAATTAGACTCTTTGAGCTAGAGCTTGCTAAGACGCGTGACAAGTCACCCCGGAAAAGAAGACACAAACCCAAAAGTTGGTGGGATGAGGAAGTTAAGAGAGCCATAGCAAAACGTCAGGAAGCCTCTAGGGAACACAGATATGCTAAGCAGCGGGGTGAACCAACAGATGATGTTGAAAGAAAATGGGCAACCTTTCTAAGCTGTAGAAGGGATGCATCCCTTCTGATCAATGAAAAGAGTAGAAGGAAGGGAGCTCAGTGGCTGACAGAAGTACATAAAAAAGATAGAAAGGCAGCTGCGAAATTTTGGAACCAACTAAACTCCCTAAGAAATGAGACGAGCCCCGAGCAGAGTTTTCTAACTACAGCCCAAAGTGCTAGGCTAGAAGGGGACGAAGCTATTGAATATATAAGAACAAGGGTGACCAAAAAATTTCAACAAAGAAGTTCTTGATGCACCACAATAGACAAGGACGAATCAAGTGGTGCAATGGCTCCATTTTCACAACAAGAGTGGGAAAGGGCTGAGAAAAGGGTTCCTAGTAGTACATCAACAGGCCCACATGGCATTCCAATTAGGCTGATAAAGACATTAGGTCCGAAGTCTAAGCAGGCTTTGAGAGAGGCAGTGAGCACAATAATAATTGATGGTGAAGTTCCCGATGGATGGAAACTTAGCAGGATGAGCATGATCTATATAGGAAAGGGGGACAAAGCTGACATAAACAACTACCGTCCTATAACAGTGACATCAGTGGTCTACAGGCTGGCGATGCAGATGATAAAGGAAAGACTGCAGGCGTGGATAGAGGATGAGGGGGTGCTGAGGGAACTGCATAATGGGTTTCGGAAACACAGGAGGTTGGAAGACAATCTGTTCTTACTGACGCAGTGCATCGAAATAGCAGAAAAGGAACACAGGCCCCTGTGACTAGCATTTTTGGATATCAAGGGAGCGTACGACAGCGTGGTTCAAGAGGAATTGTGGGGAATACTGGACACACTAGGCGTGGAACATGTAGTCACTAATCTTTTAAAGGGTATCTCTAAACGTAACAAGGTAGTTATAAAGTGGGAAAAACAGGTATCCAAGCCTGCAGAGGTAAAACGGGGGCTTAGGCAGGGGTGCCCCCTGTCACCCTTATTATTCATGATGTACCTACAAGGATTAGAGGCAAAATTAGAGAGAAGTGGACTGGGCTTCAACCTCTCTTTAGTCAAACAAGGAAAACTTATTGATCAGGCACTACCAGCATTAATGTTTGCAGATGATATAGTGCTAATGGCCAACAACAAGGAAGATTTGCAGAGATTGATGGACATCTGCGGTTATGAGGGAGATAGGTTAGATTTTAGATTCAGTAAGGAAAAATCAGCAGTCATGATTTTCAATAACAACGAAGGTAGTGAGCTTAGAATACAGGAGGTCACGCTAGAGATAACAGATAAATACAAATATTTGGGCGTATGGATAAGCAATGGGACCGAGTATCTGAGAGAACACGAAATATACGTGACGACTAAAGGTAACAGGAATGCAGCAGTCATGAAAAATAGGGCACTGTGGAATTACAATAGGTATGATGTTGTGAGAGGAATATGGAAAGGGGTCATGGTTCCTGGGCTGACGTTCGGCAATGCGGTCTTGTGCATGAGATCAGAAGTTCAAGCAAGATTAGAAATTAGGCCACGTGGAATAGGTGGGCTTCCTTTAGGAGCTCACGGGAATACACCAAATCAGGGAGTACAAGGTGATATGGGATGGACATCATTTGAGGGCAGGGAAGCTAGCAGCAAGATAAAATTTGAGAAGCGATTGAGAGAAATGGGGGAAGAGCGTTGGGCTAGGAAGGTTTTCAGCTACTCGTACATGAAGAATGTCAATACAAAATGGAGGAAGCGAACCAGAAAGTTGACTGGTAAATACTTGGAAAACAGCAGGTGGCCAAACCAAAAAGAACTATCGGTTAAGAAGAAAGTGAAGGAAACGGAGACTGACATGTGGAGAATGGGCATGATTAAGAAGTCCGCACTAGAGATCTATCGAACTTTTAAGCAGGAAATCGCCAAGGAAAGGATCTATGATAATACTCGGGGTAGTTCTCTATTGTTTGAGGCCAGGACGGGAATACTGCGAACCAAGACATATCGGGCCAAATACGAAGGGGTAGACACAGTATGCAGTGCGTGTGGAGGGGAAGAAGAAACTGCCGAACACTTGATAATGTTCTGTAAAGGGCTTCACCCTATAGTTCAGGATGATGGCGCAGAGTTTTTCAAAGCACTGGGGTTTAGGGACCGGGAGGGCAAAATAAACTTTAAGTGGGTAGACTTAACTAGAAGGAGGTTATCTGATTGGTGGCTAAAGTCAAGGCACGAGTGAAAATTAAACTCTTCACTGCAAAGTACGAATCCTCAAACTCACTTTTTAAGGAAAAAAAATATAGTTTTTGGTTTATTAGGTATTACGGCTTGGTGGCGCTATCCACCGCCCGATCTAAAGGGTACAGCCATATCCGTCCATCCATCCATCCATCCATCCATCCATCCATCCATCCATCCATCCATCCATCCATCCATCTAAAGGGTACAGCCAAATCCATCCATCCATCCATCCAGCCCGAGACCCAGGAGGCCCTCGTGAGACGAGCGAGGACAGCGGCCCGTGCCAATGGGATCCCAGACTAAGGATCCCACTTACCTACATTCCTTCCTTGGTCGCAAATGAATATTTTATTCTCTCTCTCTCCTGGCAGAAAATTTGACGACATTTGCAGCGAAACACGCCAATACGCAGTCAATCTTGTTTTTTTCTCGACTACTATATAGCGCCCCCTTGGGGAGAGAGATAAAAAATGCACAGCTTATCTGCGTACGGCTGGTTGCTGCGAAGGCGGCGGCCCAGCTGGCTGCGAAGGCGGAAGCCCAGCTGGCTGGGAAGACGGCGGCCCAGCTGGCCGCGTTGGAGGAACACGTGGCGCCGGCAGTGGACGCGGTAGCCCCGGCGTCGAGAAGAGTGGCGGCAGAGTCGACGACCGAGGCGCGGACCAGGACGGCACCAAAGGCCGAGGGGGCGGCGTCATGGACGCCCCCATAGGGTACGAATCCCCGCACCAACTGGGAAAATAAATGAAGATAAACGAACATTTGAGCACACAGCGCTTGCTTCTGTTACATTTTTATACGTATATTTTTTTATATTGGTACTGCAAATTGGTGATGACTGTAATGTGTTATTTTAAAACGTATGTGTCGACATCTGTTATACTTGTTGAATTTGAATTTTGTGTCCCCTCATTCAAAAGCAGAATTGAATTTGTATCCTTTGTTCCACCTCACCTGAGCGAATGTAAGGGTGGAGGGACCTTAGTCAGGCAGAGGTAATCTGCCTTTAGTCCCTTCGACCTAGGCAATCATTGTTTTTGTCTGAATAAACCACCGAAGACGCCACCGAAGACGCTGCCTGGTAGCGTCTTAGCATTACCAGCCAGATGATGTGGGGACGGCTTTAAGCTCTCCCATAGTACAGTACCAAGTACTGTAAATCGTTAACCACTTCTTCTAAACATAAACAGTGAATGAATGAATGAATGAATGAATGAATGAATGAATGAATGAATGAATGAATGAATGAATGAGAATGTCCTTTCCCCTGGAGATTCTTCTCCGGAACAGAGCAACAAGAGCGTCTGCGTAGCAGTTTGTGAATTTGTCAGGGACACAAGAATGTTTGCTTGTTAAATTTCCTTTTCTTTCTTTTTTTAACTAATTAAATTTTAGTTCTTTGAAACTCCTCTCAATTATTATTTATTTACCTACTTTACTCGTAAGTCACGTTATGATTATCCACTCTCATATTTTCTGGATGATTGAATAATCAATTTTCCCCTTATAAATATAACTATTCGTTTTTCTCATTACAAAACTGCCAGTTCAATTGTCAATCCCCAATAGTGGGTACAAGCCAAAGCATATAGGAACAAGCAAGCAAGCAATATACAAAAATGATAATGTAGTCAAATAAATAATTACACAGGTAACGAATGGAAAAAAAAACGCCTGGCCTGCGCTGAACGCGCAGCACTGTGACAGCGAAAGCTAAAACAGCAGCCTTCGGAGCATTTCTTTAACACTCTTTCGGAAGCTGCTGCAAGCACACGTGCAGGGTACCCGCTACGCCATTAATCATTGTGTGGTAGGCAGACATTCAGTATGCCAACCTTCGTCGTTCTTCGGAGAAGCGTGGTACTTACTGCACACTTGCAAGGAACTTTGTGCAATTTTCGTCAGCTGCGGCTGACACCAATGAATAATTATGCCAGAAGCTTTTGTAATCCCCGCCATCCCCCACAGTAGGTATGCGCCACAGTTAACAGGTGAACAAGATCAAGCTCTTGTAAAGGGTTGGAGCATTCGACGACACACTCGTTGTGCATTTCCCATTATCTTACACCTGGTTGTTGCTTTGTTGTTCTATAACGCTTTAATTATTTATTTATTTATTTATTTATTTATTTATTTTCATACCTCAAGGGCCTCCTAGAAGGAGGCATTACATGAGGGGTGGAACAACTGACAGACTAGAACAAAAAACGAGGGTATGGGTGAGGGGGAGGTGTGTTACCAACATAACTATATACAAGACCGTTACAACAATAATGAGTGAAGAAGCATAAAAGAAACTACATGGCCGGACACGCTACATGTTTTACATTGGGACCAATCAATATTACTCGTATAACGCGATTCCTTTCCCCGACAAGAGTATAAAGTTGGGTGTGTTGGTAATACATAACTAATAACGCAGCGCGTAAAAAATTAGACACAGGACAGGAGAAGGAACAAGGAGGAGCGCTAACATGAAGCCTGCCTAGGACCAATTCGCAAGGGTGTTCAAAAAAAAAAACGCCAGGCCTGCGCGGAAGGCGCGGAGCAGTCGCAGCGAAAGCTAGACGAGCGGCCTTTCAGAGCGTTCCTTAAACACTACAGTATAAACACTTGATTGATATGTGGGGTTTAACGTCCGAAAACCACCATATGATTATGAGAGACGCCGTGGTGGAGGGTTCCAGAAATTTCGACCACCTGGGGTTCTTTAACGTGCAGCCTAATCTGAGCACACAAGCCTACAACATTTCCGCCTGCATCGGAAATGCAGCCGCCGCAGCCGGGATTACAGTATGAACACTGATTGGGTAACTGCTGCAAGCACACTTGCTCGATACTCACTACGGGAGTAAAGATTCTTGGGTAGTAGGCCGGTATTCGTTATGCTATTTTTCGTCATTCTTCTGAAAAGCGTCGTATCCGCTAAACACTTGCAAGGAAATTTGTGCCAATTTTTGTTCATGCAGTGGCTGGCGACGATGGAGAATTATGCCTGAAATGGGCATGCGCCACAGTTAGTAGGTGACAAAAATCAAGCTTTTTGTAATTAGTGGGCATTTCAAGTCAGAATTAAGTTACAAAAGTTTTGTAGGAATGGGGCAATGCTGAAAGTACAGGGCAAATTCACCTTATAATCGGCCAATCCTCTCCTTTGGGTACGAGCCATTTGCACGGGGAAACAAACACAACAATAGTGGGAGCATTGCACGACCCACTCGTTACGCTACTCGCTTCGTGTGACGACTGGCTGTTCTTTCGCTGTTCTAAAACGCTTCATGAGTTGTAATAGTGCGATTCCTTACCCGATATCAAGCCTGTCTAAGGCAAGTCGGGACGAAGAAAACACACAAACCGCGGCGCTGGCTAACAACCAAATGTGCTGCTTGATTCTTCTATTCCGCATATATAGACTGTTTTTTTTTTTTTCCTGAAGGCTCGCGGGGCACCGTCATAATTTTCTCTGGACTGTGGTTCGCATGGGTGAACCCTCGAAAATGCGCTGCCGAGGCAGTGAAAGGCAGTAATAACTCTCAATCGTAGAGGAATGTCAACTTCTTCTGAAGGAGGGAAATCAGGGGAAGGGCTACACACATGCCTATCCGCCGTTGTCGACATGATACGCTTCAGAAACGAAACGCACGCGTTCATTACGGTGTTTTGACGCGAAAGTATAATTATTAAAAGACGGCCGGTAGCCACAATTATTACAGCGAAGAGACAGTTGACTATATATGTTGCCATTTTTTATGCGGTCATTGGCGCAACGCCCCGTTTGTCCAACATACTAACGACCACAGGAACGATGAATCTTATACACAGCGCCATCACAGCAATCTACGAACTTCTGTCGGAGACTCGCTCGCTGGATTCCGTGCCGACTGGTTGTGCTCTCGCGATCTCCGATGACAGTGCAGCTCTGGCCGACTGGGCTCGCCCTACGCCATCTCCTGACGCCGGTCCCCGATGACGACAACAGCGTAGCTCTGGCCGAGAGGATTAGCCTTACGCCATCTCCAGTCGCCGACAAGAGCTCTCGCCAGTGGTGCCACGTCCTCGGACTCCATCCAGCAATCATCTCCATCTTTCTTGTCTTCTCCTCACTTCCGTCGATCGCTGTCCCTGTGCCTCGCTATCTCCTTCTCTGTATGTTTTTACCTTTTAATCCCAACCTTTTAATCCCTTTTCTACCCCCAACCTTCGTGAGCTACTGTTGAGGTGCCCTCCCCCTGAGAGACAGTTACGGGGCTCACTTTTCTCTTCGTTTTACTTAAAATCCATCCCCCTCCCCCCTAAACTTCTGTCGATGCTTATTGCTCCTTTTTTTTATTTTACAGTACATACGTACTTCTGTCATGATAACGTCAAGATAACGGCAATCGTAGTGAAGGGACTTCCTCTGAAGCTCATTTGTCTAGCAGTGTTCGGGGCCCCCATCCTCGCTGGCACAAGCTCTACGTATCAGCTCACCGCTTCTCGTCGTTGCTGGCGACTTCAATGCGGACGCGTTTGCAAGCACAACCACAGCTGGTTCCCACAATACACGAAAGACGCTTTCCTTGTAAGACAGAACGTCCTGAAATCTCGGGTCCACGACGAAAAACGGAGACGTCGCTGAGCACTTTATCCCAGGCATGAATAATTTCACGCAACGAAACTATTCGTCATACTTCAGTGTCCATACGCTCCTTGTAGCCGCATCGGCGGACGATTATTTTCATAAGAACAGCTATACTTCTGCTGATGGTGCTGACATTTTACAGTGGTTTGGCCCAAGTTATGGAGGTGTCAACAGCCCACTGGACACGTGCTCATAACCAGTCGACACGTGGACTTCCCACGTCTACCCCAGACGCACGCGCATTCGCGATGTGTGCGCACGTAACCTTCGTCACATGCTAATAAACTAAACATTTCGACCTACCACAGTTTCTGCTGGTAGCGCGTGTAGTGCGTGTAACTAGAGTCCCTCCGTCCGCATGCTTTTCGTAACGTCAATTCCCATAGGTACGAAGGATCTGCCAATTGTTGAGCAACCTTAAGTCGATAATTTCAATTGCTTCTTTGATATTTTTGTTATATATTTTACTTTACACCTCGTTCGCTTCATTTATCCCGTTTTGAGCCCTGACAGCCTTGTCTTATGCGTGTACTGAGCACAGACTGATCATGCTGCATAAGATCCATAGACGCGTCGTCAAACGGGCAGATGAAGAGCAAGAAGCGCACTTAAAGAGCGTCAGACACACCAACCTGATCGTATCCTCCGCCGGCCGCGCAACAGGCGGCGGCAGTCTCGCAGCTTTTCTCCAATCCTTGAACGTGACAACATCGGGCTTCCGGAATGCGCCCGACTGGAACGAGGAAGAAGAGGAGGAGAGGGCTGCGGGTGCGTAGGACACCGGAGGAGCCGCTGCGGCTGCGGGGGCGTAGGACACCGGAGGAGCCGCTGCGGCTGCGGGGGTGTAGGACACCGGAGGCGCCGCTAGACGCGGACCAGTCTGCCGCACTGCGGGCCGGTTCCACGGCACCAGGAACGCCGAGGCTGTGGTGCCCGGGAGGCCTCCTCGCTGCCAGAGCGCGGAGTCGACGGTCGCGGCTTGCTCGACTTCTTCCCTCCGCTCCACACGTCGGTCGAGGCGCTCTTCTCCTTCTTGTCGTTTCTCTGCTTCCTTGAAGAACAGCTCGTGCTCCTTCCTGGGGGAGTCAGGCAGCAGGCTAGACGCCGGGCTCGCTGCACGAACGAACACACACAGACACGCGTGCAACGACGAGGCCGCACCACGCCATCAACGCGCGCGAACTCCCCGAGAGAACTGGGAGGCAGCCCTGCTCGGCTGCCAGGACTTTCTGGCTGAAAAAAGCCATGGCCCCGTCATGCCAGGACAGCGGCCACGACCAACGGGGTTCCCTGATGTGTCTTATATATAAAGGTAAAGAGGGGAGGGGGGGCAGACTCATCTCATACTTAAATAGTGCGTGTGGGTCCCCTCAAAGTCTATTTCGATTGGCCGTATTCCACCGTTTCAACTTTAGAAGCGTTCACCTAAGTTCATGAACGTGCGACTTCCAACGTTACGAGCAGGTTCAACGCGGTACGTCCATTTACCAAGACAACAATTGAAGAACAAACAAAAACGAAAAACAAGCAGGATGGTGACCGATGCAATCACTTCAGCGTATTAAAAGAACAAAAAAAAACTCTTGATGTAACCAGACGAAGCCTTGTCAACTGCGCCGAAGCAAGACCACCGCCGACTTACAGTGACAAGTGAATTTGTCGCCGGCGCGAGAAGCAGTGAGCGAAGGCGACACGCAACCACCTTTGCCGCACTTCCTTCACGTCTCGTGCGTATACGTAGGTGGATCTGTGCTGCAGCGCGTTAGTGTAAGATGAAATAGGGAGTTGGACAGGAAGAGCTAGGGGAAGAGGGGGAGGGCTGAATCTCATTCGAGAACAAAGAGCTCGCCTCAGATGTGTAATCTCTCCGAAGGTGTGACGGAATCGACGAAGAAAACGAATCAAGAGCCAATAACGAGTCGAGTAGGAGAAAATTAAACGATGGAACGCGCGAAGAAGGAAGACTAGCCACACTCCTTGTCGGTCCTAATTTGCGGCCAGTGCTCCATCGGCGCAACTCAGTTGTAAAGGAAAGAAACAATAAGTTAGTTACCGCTTCCATTCGTCGAATCCTGTTCCGTTAGTTTGTGCTTTTCGCAGTCATACGTGTCGGAATTCCCTTAAGGAGATTAACTGCCCTCCCCCAATCCGCCACCACTCCCCTTTCCATCAACACACACGCACACACGCATGCACACACACACACACACACACACTCTCTCTCTCTCTCTTTTTTTTTATTCGGTCTCCTCCGAGCCTTGTTCTGGTCATGAAAGAGAGGGAATTCTGTTCTGTACGTTGCAGACTCCGTGTTGAGTTGTAAATACCAGCCACGCGCCTGCACACGAGACAAAACAGGAACTACAAAAACGTGAACTCGTATCAAAATTTAAACATACAGACAAGGTGAAAGACTGGTTCTGCGTGTACCGTCCTTTCC
This sequence comes from Rhipicephalus microplus, assembly GCF_043290135.1. Classification (NCBI taxonomy): domain Eukaryota; kingdom Metazoa; phylum Arthropoda; class Arachnida; order Ixodida; family Ixodidae; genus Rhipicephalus; species Rhipicephalus microplus. Next base: position 37,178,125 of record NC_134709.1, on the reverse strand, counting down.
TGAGGGCATGGCTGTCGAATCAAGGAACGGATCTAATTTATCCCTCAGACGGGGAAAAAAACAAACAAAAACCGCACGCCGGAGGCCGAAAAACAGTAGCGGCCTCTTGTTGCTGCGGCACCCGGTTGGAAGATGGAAAGTGTGGGCGATTGCGTGGTAACACGCGCGCTATCTCCATCTCTGAAAGCGTTGATTAGCTTAACCCTTTTTTTATCTCTTCCTTTCTCTTTCAATCTCTCCCTCTCCCCCGCCTCTCGCTTCCTTGGCACTATTTCCAACTTGACGAGCTTCTGCTCGCTTTGCCTCAGTGCCTTCTTATTACTTACGGGCTCCACTTCGTTCCCGATTTACTTTAATCGTCTTCTCCGGCTTTTTGAGTTGTCGTTGTTGTTCTCCCTTTTTTTCCCACCGACATTCTTTCAAGATCTTCTCTTCTCGGCAGCACGCGCTACAGTGTTCTGTTTTCTTCCTCATCAACGTGTTCGCCGAATTCTCTGGCCACGCGTGGGCCAACGTCAATCTTGGTTATGATATGACGCCGTAATCTCTCTCTCGCTCTTGGCGCTGTTATCTATACGCGCACGGGTTTCCATTTTATCGCGTGCGTTTCCACTTCCCTCCTCACCAACATCACGCCAGCTCATGTGCTTTTTCAACCCCCCTCCCCCCGTTTCACGTTTTTCACGTTTTTTTTACCGGGCTTTCCTATTAGTTCTTTTTTTGGCTCTGTATGCGCTTTACTTCCCCATTTTCTTTTTTTTCGATTACGTATTCCCAAAAATTCCGAAATTCTCGGGACAAATCGAGAAAGCACTCGAGACAGGCAGAGGTCTCTCCTTGTTTTCCCTCTTTCAACTCGATCGTGGTGTTCTACTCAAACAAGAAAAAAAGAAAGAAAGAAAGGCCCCGCCGTGGTGGTCTAGTGGCTAAGGTACTCTGCTGCTGACCCGCAGGTCGCGGGCTCGAATCCCAGCTGCAGCGGTTGCATTTTCCATGGAGGCGGAAATGTTGTAGGCCCATATGCTCAGATTTGGGTGCACGTTAAAGAACCCCAGGAGGTCGAAAATTTCCGGAGCCCTCCTCCATACGGCGTCTCTCAAAATTATATGGTAGTTTTAGGAAGTTAAACCCCACATATTAAGAAAGAAAGAAAGAAAGAAAGAAATGAAGAAAGAAAGAAAGAAAGAAAGAAAGAAAGAAAGAAAGAAAGAAAGAAAGAAAGAAAGAAAGAAAGAAAGAAAGAAAGAAAGAAAGAAAGAAAGAAAGAAAGAAAGAAAGAAAGAAAGAAAGGCCCCGCCGCGGTGGTCTAGTGGCTAAGGTACTCGGCTGCTGACCCGCAGGGCGCGGGTTCGAATTCCGGCTGCGGCGGCTGCATTTCCGATGGAGGCGGAAATGTTGTAGGCCCGTGTGCTCAGATTTGGGTGCACGTTAAAGAACCCCAGGTAGTCTAAATTTCCGGAGCCCTCAACTACGACATCTCTCATAATCATATAGTGGTTTTGGGACGTTAAACTCCACATATCAATCAAGAAAGAAAGAAAGAAAGAAAGAAAGAAAGAAAGAAAGAAAGAAAGAAAGAAAGAAAGAAAGAAAGAAAGAAAGAAAGAAAGAACAGGCATCGGCGCTTCCACCTTAAATGTTTCTTGAAGCACAGAGAAAGAAACCCCGAAAAATAAGACGAAATAAAGAAAGCTTGACCATAAGAAGCAAACTTCTACTACAAGCAGGACCCCAGCCGTTGGTTGGAAAATTCCTCTTTTTCTCTAGCCCGCACTGTTTCCTCTTTTTTCTCAGCGTTCTGCGCCGTCATCCCTAAAGCGCACGTCGCCACTGCCACGACGATTGCGCATGCGCGGTAGTGTAACGCGTTTTCTCACGGGCTAGGGACATCTATATACGGGTGCGCATATAATATAGCGCGTCTGTCCCGGACAAAGAACTCGCGCAACCGTGAAACGTAGCCCGGTAGGTCGCTCCTGTACACCACCGCGACGGCCTTGCCTAATTAAAAACGCCACCCCCCCCCCCCCTCTATCCCCTCAACTACCTCGTCTTCCATATATCTCAGAGCTCTTGTAAGCCTAGCGGAGCCCGTAAGAAGCCACGGCTCCTTCTCGTGAGAGTGTATACGAATTCGGGGAGTTGAGGCTTTCAACAAAAAAAAACGAATACGTAATACCTTCTGTCTGTGTTCAGCATGTGTGTGTTCAACTTCTTGTGCGTGTTCAACTTCTTGTGTTCAACTGATGTTCCGTTATCTCGGCGGCTTGCCGCACCGCGGTGGTCAATAGCGGCTAAGGTACTCGGCTGCTGACCCGCAGGTCGCTGTATCGAATACCGACGGCGGCGGCTGCATTTTCGATGGAGGCGGAAAATGTTGTAGGCCCGTGTGCTCAGATTTGGCTGCATGGTGAAGAACCCTCAGATGGTGGAAATTTCCGGGAGCCCTCCACTACGGCGTCTCTCACAATCATATGGTGGTTTTGGGACGTTAGAATCCTACAAATCAATCAATTATCTCGACGGCTACCCCCATTGTGGTTTGTGGTCTCCCTCTATCGAGAGAGCTTCTGGCGATTCGTTGCTTCATGCATGCTTACAGCGCGAAAGCGATTTCATTTCCTCGGCATAATTTTTCGGGGCTTTGGAACCTTTCTTTGTTTCTTAGAGCGTATATAGCTCTATAGGGCACCCGCTCCTGCATTGAGCGTTGTCGCCGTTGTCGTGGGTGGCGTAACTGACGGACACGAAAAAAAAAAAATAACTGCACTCTAAAAAATATCGAGTAAAAAGGCTGTCCTTTTTGTCCCACAACAATAATCCTCATCAGGCTTGCGTGCTCTTCTTTTTTTGAAAACTCGGCGCTGGCCACTTTCCTATCGATAATGCAATGCAACCCTGATAATGGGCATGTCGATCGTGACCGGAATGTACCGGGCGCGGGGCGATAGCGTAAGGATGGAACGCAATATAGATAACGATTATTGTTGTGGGACAAAAAGACACCCTTTTTACTCGCTCTTTTTTTAGAGTGTGACACACACAGCCCTCCAGGATAGAATGGGAATCGAACGCGGGTCCTCTGTGAGGCAGTCTGGTATATTCTACCGCAGAGGCACGCCAGCGCTTGAGACTAATTTGCAGAAAGACCCCATACATGCGTCACGTCTGGCAAGAAATATATCGCCTACCGACGTAACATAGCGTGGAAAGAGAGTAAACCAGTCATCCACACACTAATAATTACGCAATCGGAGTGTCTGGTTTATCGTGTCCCACTCACCGACTAACACTCACCTACACCGTGAACGCTTACTGGTTACATCTTGCTAGGAAGCTCAGCCACTATTACAAAGAACACACAACACAAGCGCTTCTATATTCTATACCGATTTGTATATTCTATATTATATATCATTCATTCTATACCAATTTGTAATAGTGGCTGCGCTTCCTAGCAAGATGGATCCTTACCAACTGGTCCGATACAATTGTTTACTGGTTACAAACTCGTAAAGTATTTCACCAGAGGTATATGGGAGGTGGAGATAGATCCATATACGGTGCCTACATATATTCGGCGACCCACGAGTGATCGTGCAGCGTGAGCGGCGGGGTGGTTGGTCAATGTGGGCGATTTATTGCTTATGGAACAATGTTTTCGTGTTTCTGCACGTGTCATAAATGTTGTGTACCTCGAAGTTAATTTACTTAAACATTCGGTCGCACGGCCGCGAAAGACCCCCCACGCTTTAGTTCAATGACACGACCGCATGGTCAATGGGTCACGCACTTCGTCATCGCACGTGCGCATGCACGCTAACAAGGACACCTGCGCCACTCTTTAATTGGTTGTGGCGCGATACTTCAGCGCCTCGACCAATCACGGGGTTTTACGTCCAAAAACCACCACATGATTACGAGAGACGCCGCGGCGGAGGGCTCCGGAAATTTCCACCATCTGGGGTTCTTTAACGGGCACCTAAATTCAAGCACATGGGCCCCCAGAATTTCCGTCTCCATCGAAAATGTGGCCGCCAAGGCCGGGATTAGAACCCACGACCTGCTTGCAGGTCGCCTGTCAAGCACCACGACAAGTGGACCACGAGTGTGGACGATTGGGCGTGTTGGTTTGTTTTGCTTGAACTGATGCAGCGCATTACGCTAACGAAGCGATGGACAAGCCGACGGACGCAAGAGGACACGAGGCTACGTCCTCTTGCGTCGGTCCGCCCGCGGCCATTTCTTCTTTAGCGCTATGTGCTATACCAGTTCAAGCCCTGGAAAATCACGCCGTGTCTTGACGCACCAATATGAAAAAAGAACAGTAAAGAAAAGTTCCCTCGCTCACCGCTTCGAGCCTCCAAGGACGCGTCCAAGACGAGCACTTCGTCCTCCTCTTCCTCCTCCGCGGGAGACGAATCGACGATAAACTCGGGGTCCACCACGAGCGCCTTCTGTTCCGACGGCGGGTGCTTCTGCATAGGTGACGGCGACGCCGCATCTTCGGAGAGTGACTCCTCGCTGCGGTATAGAGAATAGAGTGACTTTGCAAGGGAGCACACCCAGACGTTCGATTCGCTGGGTTCTCGCAAGCTCGGTGTGTTAGAACGGGGGTTCGTAGTATGCGTAAACCAAAACGCCACATAAAAGCAATGGGGTCTTCATGACATTAGCGCTTTCAGGTATTAAGTATACGGGAAGCGAATGCAAAAACAGTAAATAAGCGCAACTTTTAGATTATTAGCTATTTATAAATAAGCGAGGCGACATACCTTTGAGTCTTGGGAGCAACATCCTGGCAGTAGCTTCGCAAATCAGCCAGCACACCTGCACAAAAAAAAACAGAAAAGAAAAAAAAAACGTCAGCCCAGTTGAAGCACTCCACTACTGTTTCTTCACTTCAATTGTAGAGCTCCGAATATTTTTTTTTTCCTTTTTGATATGAACAAAAAAAAGGGCCTGCGCGGAACTCACAGCACAATTACACCAAAAGCTGGAAGAGCGGTCTTTCAAAGATTTTCGTAAGCACTCTTTTTGGTAACTGCTGCCACTTGCTACCACCGTCCATCCATTCATCCATCCATACGCCCATCCATTCTATACCATCTATTCCATTCCGTTCATCCATCCGTACGTCTGTCCCTTCCAATCTATTCATCCATCCATACGCCCATCCATTCTATACCATCTATTCCATTCCGTCCATCCATCCGTACGTCTGTCCCTTCCAATCTATTCATCCATCCATACACCCATCCATTCTATACCGTCTATTCCACTGCGTCCATCCATCCGTACGTCTGTCCCTTCCAATCCATTCATCTATCCATACGCCCATCCGTCCGTCCACCCATCTTCTTATATGGCACTCCTCACTGGGTACGTCATATGTCGCGATGAATGCTGCGTCCAGTTTTATCGCACGAACGCACTTCAAAAGCGGGCTGCCCTTCGTGAAATTAACTTCAAGCGGGGAAATTCTCGCGCGGCACACAAATAGGTCCCTTGCAATCGACGAGCAATCAACGCCACTCGCATATGTAAGAGTGCGTGACGCTGATTGATTGACCGACTGTTTGATTGATTGATTGATTGATTGATTGATTGATTGTTCGATTGATTTTCAGGATTTAACGTCCCAAAACCACCATATAATTATGAGAGACGCCGTAGTGGAGGGCTCCGAAAATTTAGACCACCTGGGGTTCTTTATTGTTCACGCAAATCTGAGCACACGGGCAGCATTCGCCTGCCTCCATCGAAAATGCAGCCGCCGCAGCCGGGATTCGATCCCACGACCTGCGGGTCAGCAGCCGAGTACCTCAGCCACAAGACCAGCGTGGCGGGCGATACGTGGCGCTGCTGGATGCAGAAAGTTGGACGCACAATTTGCAGGGCAATGCGATTCCAGCGACGCGTTGCGAAATGCAAATTAAGCCGAGAACGCGCGCACGCACGCACACGTACCCGGGACATATCCGTCTTTAGATGGTTAGCACAAGTATCAGAGCGAGCTAGAGACTGCACGAATTATGCACAAAGCTTCTTTTGTTGTTTATGAGCGACGACTGTCTAACGGTATCAATTAAACGTGACACTTATAAAAAATAATACTCGTCTTATATTCTTTATTTTTGGCGGCAGCATTGAAAGAACATCATCGGCTGAATCCTGGCACCCTACTGAGAGCACGGATTACAGAAACGACGCGGACAGGCGCATTTCATCTGCGGCTGTCGATTCTACCGGTTGTTTTATTTTACTCCTATGCCACTGACTAGCGAAAAATAAAAAAAAAATACTTTTTATAGCATAATGAATGATCCTTGCAGCGCAGTTTTAATTATTTTCATGACGCATAGGAAGCTCCAAGGAGCCTTATAAAAAGAGCTCTGCAAAATGTTTAAGATAGGCTTCTTATTAGACAAGCTTAAAAAACCTAAATTGCTCATTTGACACGTTTCCAGGATGATATAGCGTCACCATCCCAGCAATGACACCCTCGTTCTATCTAGGCAGCGTACTAACATGCGCCACGAATTAACTTTCGGATAAGTCTTCCACATTCTGCTCAGAGAATGACTTTTATTGCGATAGCAATTATACGGGAATCGGAGGAGCATTTTTGCCGTCGCCGTGACAACAAGTTGTCTTTTCCTTCACTTTAATTTCGTCTCATTTTATATCATACTTACGAATACCATCTCTAAGAATTTCCTTGATTTGTCTGATTGTTTTCATCAATGTTGCGTCCCAAGGCCATTCACCGCGCCACAAGACCTTGATCTATTAGAGCGCGAGCGCAGAATTAAGCCATGATGTCACCGTGCACGTCCTAGGATCTGCAGCGGAAATTGATTGATGATTGATATATATGTGGGGTTTAACGTCCAAAAACCACCATATGATTATGAGAGACGCCGTAGTGAAGGGCTCCGGAAATTTCGACCACCTGGAGTTCCTTAACGTGCACCCAAATCTGAGCACACGGGCCTACAACATTTCCGCCTCCATCGGAAATGCAGCCGCCGCAGCCGGGATTCGTACCCGCGACCTGCGGGTCAGCAGCCGAGTACCTTAGCCACTAGACCACCGCGGCGGGGCCGCGGCGGAGAGGCGTCACAGCTCGTCGCAGCTGCCCTAGATCGGAGTCTTCTTACCGCTGTTGTACCACGTGACCAGTTAACGTCTGCATCGCCGGCGCCAGGTCACTCACCGTTCAGTGCTGCCACGGAGTACTGCGATTCGGTACTGCAATGTCTGCACGTGCCCCCCAGTGCAAGCGAGAAGCTGAATCTAATTAGTCCAGGAGGCGCACCTATACACGCCAGGCTTTGATATTTCAAACAGTGACTTCCTCTCGCCTGATCTCATCCCCTCCCAGGCGACTCATATTTCATGGCGTCATTAACGTTGTTTCCTCATTATACTGCTCAAACACCAGAACAAAGGGAGGGCAGATTATAAAGCTATAGAAAAGTTTACGAAGTTCGGAATAATCAAAGATCAAAGCTACGCAGCCGTCGTCCTCGTTGAGCTACACGAAACACAGGGAGGCGAAAAAAGCCAAATTTTAGTGAGACGCTGTGCCTATTTAATCTTTGCAAAACCATTTCAAACACGTGCTTTTGTGGTGATAACTAGGTTTACCCGAGCTAGACGTCAGCCCTCTTTTTTGACCGACCAGCCTTAAAAATGGCCATTCACGCTATCTATATGCATAAATGGCCGCAAAGCCACCGCAAAGACAACGGCGCGGTAGGAACGTTGACGGTGGGGTGATCATAGCCGTTGCCTACGACGCCCCCCTCGGGGGCAACGCGTATCGTCAATGAAAAATACAGCGCAGCGTGAAAAAAGCTAGCGCACCAGCCGAAACCTTAGAAAAGTACAACCTGTCACTGAACGAACAGGCAGACGGACGGAAACACGACACACGCACACGCACACACACACACACAAACACACGCACGCACACGCATACGCACACACACACACGCACGCACACACACGCAGACACACACACACGCAGACACACACAAACACACACACACACACGCACACAAACACACACGGACACACACGGACACACACGCACGCAAACGCACACACACGCGCACACACACAGACGCATGCACACGCACACACAGACGCACACACAGACGCACGCACGCACACACACACGCACACGCACGCACACACACGCACGCACGCACGGACACACACGCACACGCACAAACGCGCACACACACACACGCACGCACACACACACACACACACACACACACACGGACACGGACACGGACACACACACTTTGGTGCCGATGCCACAGCGCCAACGCCGTATAATCGCCAAAAAAGCCGAGCCCTCCCTCCGCCTTCGTTGCTGTCCCAAGACCGAATAACGAACGTCCTCGTAAATCTTTCACGGGCCGACGGTGAAAACGCGCACGCGCTGCGTGTCCGGTCCGAGCGCGTTTACAGCGCGTTGAGGTCTTAACGCGGCGCGCGCGTTTCGCTCGTTAGGCGGAACAAACAGGCCGCACGCGCTAACGGCGAAGCCATGGGGCGGAGGCCCGTCGCTAAAAAACGTCTAGTTGTGTAAGCCGGCGTAAGCTGCGGACGGACGGTTATGTATGCACGATGTCGAGAAACGGAGCGTTAAGCGGGCGATGCAGAAAAAAGATACACGTGCCCGAAGTATATTGCAACTGCCCGACCGAATTAAATTTTCTTCAACCGTGGGAAAAAAATGGAAAATGAACTTTTAGAAGGCACGTGCGCGGGAGTTTATGCGTGTAAACTCGGGCACGTGTTGGCAACATCGTGTTTTATGAAAGGACGGTCAGAACTTCGATGTCCCGGTGTCTACTTATAGGTGATAAGCGTACAACTTGATTTTTATAAAAAAGGTGTTTAAGGAGAGGTTGCTCCTAATACGGCTCAGCCTACTTCCCTTACTTGATAGTTTGCGTCACAGAGTAATTGAAAAACAATAAAGTAACAAAAAATACCCGCACAAACTATATCTATTTTGAAAACCGATTTTCACAAGTCATAAAAAAATGCCCACGCGTCAAATTTGCTTCCGTGGCCGTCAAAATCTTGGTAGAAAGTGCGACATGTCTATGCCATATAACAATTAGGAAGCGTGCATACGTAAATAAAATTGATTGTATATGTATTCGCTGAATCACAACATCTATATGCGTAGTTATAATCGCCAAAGTAAATGTGGCGGATTAAAACAAACCGAAAGAAGCGACGTCAATGAGCGAGCACAAGGAAGAGAAAGAGAGCGCAATAATTAGAAGAAGGCAGAGAGGTCTCTGTAAGCTTGATCGCTCTGGCCTGATACTCTGCAGCGCAGGTAAAAAGGGTAAGGAGAAACAAGAGGATTCGGGTGATGATAAGAGGAGCACAAGACGATGATACCTTATAATACTTTATAAGACCACTCAATTATTGGCCGATTGACCACAGTGGGTATGAGCCACAAGTGAAAGGCAACAAGAACAAGATGTGATGCGTATGTGCAGTAACTATGTGACGCAGTAGCATTCGTAAAGTTTAGTGTATTATCCAGAACTTTTCAGACAGTCTACAAGTGAGGAGTCGTTGACGCTGTGTGGTCGGACAGTGCGGACAATAAGTTAGTTTCAAACCGAGTTCCCACACACACACACACATGGGGGCGCGCTGCGAGCGCTCGATGGTGACGGACGCACTCTACATCGCCTCCGTAGATTTTCTGCTATTTCTGCGGACATCCACCTTGGTACCCCTGAAACTTGGATTTATCGTCACCGCCAAGTTCTCCGCTTCGCCTAGACAACACCTTCGTCCAGGTGGGTCCAGTTTTGACAACTTGAGGAACGTCCTTCACTCCCGGCTACAACGCCGCCTCGCTAAGGGCTCTCAGCCCGGCGATGGCGGCCGCTAACGTTGTTACGGGCTATGATCCTACCTCAAGCCAAATGCTGTCCATGGAGATTTCATCCTCCAAAAACACTATGCCATCAGAAGATGAATACCTCGACGACATGGTGAGACTGTGACAACGCAAGCAAGCGAAATCGAAGTCTGCGTCGCAACAACAACGAGACGCCACGGCGGGCCACCATTCCCCAGCCTTGCAAGGAACGCCGGCGCGCCATCTCTCCGGTGGTGTGCCTACCTCTGCCCCGTCCTCGCAGCCAGCGAAGCAACGCAAGTGGCGTCCGCGTCAAACTCCTCGCCTCTCTCGCGACGACTACATCGTAGTAGTGAAACCTCGCGTTCCCTGCGAGCTACGCACATTTTTCCCGGCCGATCGCGCGGGCGACGCCATCCGCAGCTACCCCGGCGACCAGACTACCACGCAAATTCAAGTGTGACCAATCTGGGAACAGAACATCTTGGTCTGTAGCACCACCATTTTGCCTATGGCACAGCGACTCCTCGGGGACTTCCAGCTGCAAGTGGGGGATCAGCAGCTGCCCGTTCGAGGCCACGCCAAGGCACCAGGGGATACATGCAAGGGCGTCATCAATGTAAACCCTGCTGAAAGCCCGGAGAAGATAAAGTCTGAACTGTATTGGCCTCAAGGTACTATCCTTGCGGTCCGCAAACTCGGAGATTCCGCGGCGGCGGTGGTGACTTTTGAGGGCACGAAGTTACCCCGCTTCCTTTTCTCCCACTGCGTGGCGACGTATATCCGCGCCTACAAGAAAACGGTCCCTGTATGCACCAAGTGCGGTACCATCGGTCATCGACCACCTCAGTGTCCTCACGCCGCTCCAACCAAGTGTGCCAAATGTGGAACCCCCGCACCTGCAGGTCTCAATGCCCATGACTGCCATCCCAAGTGCCTCTTCTGCCACGGCGCCCATGACACTGGGACCAGTGGCTGCACGGCAAAATACCGAAAATATCGGAAACGCAAGCAGCCCTCAACATCTCCTCGAGGGACCACCTCATGTTCGTCACAGCCAGACAGCAGCACAAACCTGCATCATTCGGCTCCACCACTACACGCCGACTCTCAAGCATTCCCACCGCTCGAAGCACCAGCGGCGGTACCTCAGGTGAGCAGTTGGGCAGGGAAAGCTGCTTCTAAGCCTCTCTCACCCCCTTCTGTCGATCCTCCTTCTCCCGAACTTGCGGCCCTTCGCCAGAAAGTTGCGGCACTTCAAAAGCAAAATTCTCTTTTAACTAAACAACTCGAACTCTTAAATAAGCGACTTCAACCCCAACAACAGTGTACTGCAAGGCCATCCGGTATTGCCTCCTCTGTCCAGGCGGCTACGCCAGCTACGTCCAAGCTTAGTCCTCGCGCTAAGTCCACTCCCCTTAAACCGCGATTTCAAGCAGCCATGTGTACTCCAGCACTCGGAACCGGTGCCACATCTACTCCAGAAGCTCTTGAGGCTCCTGGGGCACCTCAGGTTCTCTTGCCCGCTAACCAAACTCTCCCTAGCGAAGAGCACACCCCGCGCGTAGAGGAACGCCTCACGCGCGTCGAAGCTTCGATTAATCACGTCCTCACCAGCTTCTCGGTCCAACGCATAGTAGTAGAGGTTACCCAGGCTATTCAAGCCTGGGCAATCACCCAAACCCAAGGCATCGCGTTCCCGCTCCTGCTCGGTGAGCAGTGAGGGTACAGCTCCACGGCGTCGTCGTAAGGTGGCTACCACCACCCCGCCGTCGGACAATCCGGCCTCCGTGCCCCTCCCTGCCTCTGAGGATTCCTAGCGGGACATGGAGGACCAAATATAAAACCTAAGACAGTCACGATGGCTACCAATCGTACGTCCCGTTCAAACATTGCGTCTAAATTCGAGATTATACAGTGGAACCCTGGAGGCTTCGGGAACAGGCGAAAGCGTTCACATCTTTCCCTTTTCCTCAGCTCACTTGGCTCTCAGCCGGCCGTCTTGGCGCTCCAAGAATCTGGCCCTGCTCCATCCCTTTCTGGATACTGCTCCTATGTAGGCGGCGCCACCACATGCCTCCTCGTGCATAAAGCTTACACGGCGATACAGATCGGCCTCGATCTGGATCTTCCTTACGACTACTGCATGATATCAGTGCTGTCTCAGCGGAGGGGCCAACCATCAATACATATCTTAAACGTGTACTGTCCCCCTCGCCTTGCGAGGGCTTCGTTTGCGCATCTCTTCCATCGGGCACTGCGTATAGCGGCCCAACAACCACTGGTGATTGTCGGGGACTTGAATGCCCCCAGCCCTCACTGGGGTTACCACTACGAGATGGCCCGGGGCAGAGAGCTCAAGGAGCTCATTTCCTCGCTGAGCCTGACGCTTCTTACCGATCCGGCACAACCCACACGTTCCGGCAACTCGGTCACGCGAGACACATGCCCCGACCTCTCCCTCACCCGTCACATCCGCGATGCTACATGGGAAAATTTAGGCGAAAACCTAGGCAGCGATCACTTTTTACTCCGCATTTCGTTCACACCGCGGCAGAAAATGCGCCAACACTGGGGCCAAGCCCGTCTCACCGATTGGACTCAGGTCAGAATGCAACCATTCCCCGCCGGCCTCTCCTCGACCGAATATGCAGCGTGGGCATCATACGCTCTTCATATGAAACAAGCGAACACTCGCACCCTTGCAACCTTTAATTTGACTCCTGCAACCGATCCACACCTCCTACATCTTTGGCACGCTCGTCGCGGGCTCATAAAGCGCTGGAAACGCAACAAACTTAATCGGAAACTTCGCGCTCGCATTGAGGCGCTCACTGCAGAGGCGGCCGCATACTCCGCACAACTTTCCAATGCTAACTGGGCAGACACCTGTTCGAAGGGTGCAAATCAGATGAGCTCTAAGAGTGCGTGGCGACTATTCAGAAGCCTTCTCGATCCCTCCACCACCAGGGGAGAAACGCAACGCCAGCTCCACCGTGTTCTGCATGCATTTCAGGGCACTACGGATGAACTCGCGCGAGAACTTTGTGACCGCTACATCTGCCGCACAATTGATCCCGCAGGCCCAGCATATACGTATTCCGGCGCCTCTAACACCGACCTCGACGCCCCATACACGCTTTCTGATTTACGATTTGCACTCACGAAAATGCTACGGAGCACGGCCCCTGGACGCGACGGAATCACAGTATCGCTCCTGGCAAATCTTCCCGACCAAGCACACCTCTCGCTACTCCAGCTTATAAATTCGATATGGGACGGTTCTCCACTTCCAACGAAATGGACCACATCGGTCGTGACATTCATTCCCAAATCGGCAAAGTCCGTTAGTATTGAGGCCCTGAAACCCATCTCACTTACGTCTTGCGCAGGCAAACTCATGGAAACCATGGTTTCCGAACGCCTTTCCGCCTACTTCGAGGCCAGGAGCACCTTTGCCGACACGATGTTTGGCTTTCGCCCGCATCTGTAGGCGCAGGACGTCCTGCTCCAGCTTCAACACGATATCATAGAGCCGACTACTATGCGCCATAACGATAAAGCCGTGCTCGCTCTCGATCTCCGCGGGGCGTTCGACAACGTCAAACACAGCACTATACTCACTAACCTGTCTACCACAAACTGCGGGCAGAAGACTTTCAACTACATTCGCGCCTTTTTATCACATCGCATCGCCTTCATTCGCCTTAAATCTACCGAACACGGCCCGTACTTATTAGGCACGCGGGGTACACCTCAAGGGGCAGTCCTGTCTCCTCTGCTTTTTAACCTGGCGATGATGAACCTCCCCTCTCTTCTAAGCGAGGTCGAGGGAATACAACACGCACTATATGCGGACGATATCACAATCTGGACCAACACCGGCTCCTTAGCGCAAATCGAAGAACGCCTGCAAAAGGCTGCCCTTCTGTTGGACACCTACGCAAGTTCATGCGGCCTGGAGTGCTCTCCAGCTAAATCGGCTCTTCTTTCAGTCTATCCGCTACCGCCGCCTCAAATTTTTCTTCCGTCCGGGCCCGTCCCGTCAGTGCAAAATATTCGGGTTCTTGGCCTTCACCTCACATCGTCCTTGGATCCAAAGGGCACAATAGCAGGCCTCAGACGCACCAGCGAACAGGTGAGCCGCATGATACGGCGAGTTTCTACCAAGCGCGGCGGCCTCCGCGGGTCTCAGTCCCTCCGATTGGCCCACGCGTTTGTGACCAGTCGCGTCCTCTACGCCTTGCCTTACCTTCGCCTGCGTCGTTGACACGAGCACCAGCTGGACGTCCTTATTCGTTCAGTATACAAACGCGCTCTGGACCTACCTATTGCAACTTACAACAGCCGATTCACGGCTCTGGGGGTACACAACACCTTTGCAGAGATGCGCGAAGCTCATCGCGTTAACCAAATCAATCGACTGTCGCAGACGCCTTCAAGGCGCCGTCTTCTACACAGACTTGGCCTTAACCCGATATCTGACCAAGACCCTCTGCAGCCGGTACCAGAGCTCTGGCGTCAAAAGCTATGGGTGGAACCTCTACCCCGTAATATGAACCCTGACCTCCATCCTGGCCGTAGACTAGCACGCGCCGCGGCCCTTCATACGCGACACTCCGATCGTCCTGGTGTTTTCTACGTGGACGTCTCGGGTCTCTCCCCCTCGGGTCACTTCACGGCTGCCGTGATTACAGAGGGCAAACACGTAGATGGCCTCTCCTTTCGAGCAGACACAGTAACGCACGCTGAAGAGGTTGCCATAGCTTTGGCCGCCTCTCACCCTGCCTCACGCACCATCCTGACGGACTCACGCTCGGCCTGTTCTCAGTACCTTCAGGGTTCCATTGCTCCGCTGGCGGCTAGCCTACTACAGGCAGCCTCTTGGCGCTTTAACCCTCATCCCATTCGTATAGTGTGGACCCCAGGCCACTCGGGCCTGCCCGGCAACGAGGCGGCAAATGCCGCTGCCCGCGCTTCTCCTGTCTAGGCCGTTGCCCCTCCATGTCCCGAGACGGAATCTGGCAATACCAACCTGACGCGCTTTCGCGAAATTTTGGCATATTACCGGGCTTCGCGCCGCCTCTACCCAGACCCCACACGCGGTTTGGAGAAAGCGGACGAACGACTGCTACGCCGCCTGCAGACGAACACCTTTATCAGTCCGGCGGTCGCCGGGCACTTTTTGCCGGAAAGCAATGGCACCTGCTCGACCTGTCATGTGCTCGCCGACACATATCACGTCGTAGCATCGTGCCCAGTTAATCCCGTCCCTTTCTCATCCCCTTTTCCTATCCCAACTAGAGAGGTTTGGGAGGAGCACCTGCTCGGCTGCTCTACCTTGGCTGCACAACGCTCCTTGGTGGAGCGCGCACGGGCAGCTTCCAGCTCCACTGGCGTCCCGGAATAGGGTCTTGCCACTCTAGCACGCCGATGGGCCACGTCGGCACTCTCTAGTAGACTTTTTCTGAAATAAATGTTTTTTACCACCACCACCACCACACACACACATGCCAACTTTGAAGCCAGCGTCTTCTTTTGGGGCACGCATAGAGAGCAGTCGTATACAATAGATGTGTTAAAGTCTCATCCACTTGGCAGCGCTAACAGCTCAGCTTGTCCACACGGCCGATAAGGTGCGCACAGCGTCTACTGAAGGCGGTGCCCGGTCGACTTCGGTGTAGTAAACTGGCGCGGATTCGGTTTACTTTATCCGGGAGGCGAAGACGAGTCCCACAGTAGCCTGGAGTCTGGGTTACAACAGTGTAAGTTGTACGTTCTCGCATAAACGATGACGTCAACAAACGGATCACCTCACTTCGCGAATGCGGAAGTTTTACGCGAATGGCGACGTCATCTACAATGACTTTTGTGTCAGCGTCAAAAAGTTCGTTGCCTGCCAAGCCACATTGTCAAAAGAACCTTTGGAAGGTAAATCGTGTGACCATTCAGTTACGCCAGATCGAGCGTCTGTATTATTTCGGAAGCTAATACGTAATACTGTTTAAGTAAGAATCAACAATAACGGTAATAACAATGTCAGGGGTTTTACGCCTTAAAACCACGATATGATTATGAGAGATGCCGTAGAGTAGGGCTCCGTAAATTCAGACGACCTAGGGTTCTTCAACGCGCCCCTAAACCTACGCACAGGGGCCTCAAACATTTTCGCCTCCGTCGAAAATGCAGCCACCGCCACCGAGATTCGATGCAGCCGCCGGCAATGGCGGCGTCTTTTGCTGCAGCACCAGATAGTTCGTCGCCAGCCAACGGTGGCGGGATTCGATCCCGTGCCAGTTGGGTTACCAGTCTAGCGCCTTAACCACAAAAACACCGCGGCGAGCAGCAAGAAACAAGGGCTTGAAATGCCAATTTTGCATCAGACAGTATTGATAAATTTAACGTTAGAAAACTGGGAGGAAAAACTAAGATCACTGTGATCGGTGGAATAACCTCCGCGGCGTGGAGAAAATAAAGAAATTTTACGATTTTGCGAGTAAAGACTACGATATGATTATGATTCACGACGTACTGTGGGACAGCGAATTAATTTTTGCCGGGTGGGTTTTCCGGGAACATGCTAAAATTTATGTACAAAGGTGTTTTTTTTAATTAGGCGCCCATCGGGACGCGGCAGCCGTGGCCAGGAATCGAACCGGTGTCATCGAGCTCGCTGCACTGTACGAAGTTAACTCGGTGCGAACCAGTGTCATCTATCTCGCTGCGCTGTACGAAACTAACTCGGTGCGAACCGGTGTCATCTAGCTCGCTGCGCTGTACGAAGCTAACTCGGTATAGGTATCTCACTTAGTGCTATACTGTGAAAGTATTAGGTGAGTTGCTTTTCGGCGCACGAACGCGGTCTTCAAGTTTACACTTCCTGTCTTCAGTTTATTGTTGGCTTCGAGTTCCGGTCTGTTCGATTTCTTTCCGGTCGATACTCCCTTGCGTCAACAAGTCGCTTCCGTTTATATACTGGCTGTAGGGAAAGCCTCCGAGATGGGTTCGGTGAAACGTTAACTTCGGCATCGCGGACACCATACAACGTTACGTAAAAGTTGGGAAGGGGGGGATGTAAAAAATACGCTTTTTATCAGAATGAGATAAGAAAAATTGCACGTTATTCTGCAACCTCTTCAAAAGCAAAGAAGTACCTAGCGGCACATTTGTGTACCATCTCTCCCCAACCATATTGTTAAGTGAATCGCGCGATATATGTAGCAATATGATACAAATAGCGTGTAGCAATATCAATAGTATACGGGCGCGCGCGCTACAGTTAAGCAATACGATATCACTGGCCCCTCCGCCGTCCGAAGCTTTATTAACTTCCAAAGCGCAGTCAGCGAAAATGAGTGGGCATCGTTACATCAACCATCAATCGGCCTCGTTGTGAGGGTGTGCGGCCTGCGCGTTCGATTGTAGCACGCGTGATGCACCCACGTTAACGTATACGCGGAAGAACTGCACCTCTGTAATCGCTGCCTCGAACGGCGAGGTCATTTTGGTCGGCTGTTAGTTACGCCCACCGGTGCTTCGGTTTCGCCGACGAGTTTTGTTGAATCTCATCACACCACAGTAATACTGATCACATGTGGCCGCTTTTTATATAGGTCGAATCTTCGACGGGTTCTTCTCGCGAAGATCATGGATTCTCCCACGTGACGTCATCGCTCAACTACCAAAAGCTAATTATTTCTTAACTACTATCGCAAATGATGTATTTAACCATCTTGAGATGCCTGCCGCTAAAGAGAGGCGGACGGAGAAGCCAATTTGTGGCGTGCGCAACTTGAGCAAAGCCCAAGAAAATGCCTTCGGGAAGGAAAGAAAATATATGGCGTCGTACATTATAGGAGTTTCCCGAAGTCCATGCCTTCAAGGCCCGCTCCGCCGAAGCCAGCGTTTTCTAATATCTAACTGGCGCTATAAATAAAGTTAAAAAGAACACAAAGGCGAGGCGCACGGAGACAAAATGTATAAAAAGGGAGCGACGGGGGTTCCGGCTGGCAATGAGCATTTGTCTCGAAGGGTTATATTGACCATTAGCGAGGACGGGAAGAGAGCTAATATATATCTATGTATATAGATGCACACCCGAACCGTTGCACTGCCTGAGAAGGTAAAGGGAGCGAGAGATACGAGGTGCGTAGGGGGGAGTACAGGACCATTGGTGGCGCCCCGTACGCTATAAGGGAAGGTCGATTTCCTCGGCGCACGCCAATTAGATGGTCGTTTAATAGAAGGTGCGCAGCGTCACGAGCGTGAGCTCGTTTCTTAGCGCGTTACGGAGGAGGACCCTCCCGATGCAGCTTGCTGGCCGAAGAAGGGCTATTGTCCACGCTTTGTATACTCCACGTTTGCTAGATTTAGCGACCAATAAGGAAGGACCACGCGCTATATCGCCGAGACGTGCCCCGGTCCCGTATGAGAGGGAGAAAGAGAGAGAGAGAGGGAGAGAGAGAGAGTGTGTGTGTGTGTGTGTGTGTGTGTGTGTGTGTGTGTGTTTGCGCATGCGCGCTTGCTTGAGTGGAACACGCACGCTGTAGACATTGGCTGCGAGTTTCGAAATTAATCAGAACGTGTGCGCGTTCCGCTATTAGGAATTATGCAGCATAGTCGTTAACGCCGCCAATTAGTTGTGAATGGCGCCTAATGAGTTAAATGATCGGTGGCTTGGGGTATGGCGGACGTAATGTTTCGTGGGATGTTACGACGACGCAAGCCGACAGCTGCATGATTTACTAAGTGGTCGTTCTTCAGTGGAGGGTTACTGAAGGGCTTTCCTTGGAGACTTCACTTTGTACGGTGTCTTCTTACCACTTACGTATTACGGGTTACCGTAGTGCGCCAACCGCTACAGTAGAAGTACAGGCGATCGGCAACACTGTTGACAACTCGTGACGACACTTAGCCACATGCGTACCAATAAAGAAGGTACACATAGCACTAAGTTGCATTTCTTATTTACCTGCTGTTGTAAAGTATGAACTCATAAAAATTCCATCAAATTTTTCCGACGAAAACACTGACGCAACTGAAAAAAATAATGGCTCCGTTTATGCATGTTACGCTGAAAATGTCGTCGAAAGACGATAGTCTTGCGTCTAGAAAGAGTGAACAAACCATTTAATTGATGTTCTGCGCAAGAAAATCGGTGAATGGTATTCTGGAGGCGCTGCGTTAGAGTACATCAAGCATGCAGGGTAGGCGAACGAGCGCATCAAGTCACGTCACACCTGAGACATGAGCGTTATCTGGCAATTATTTGGAAAACGAAGCGCGCGCGCCCAGCGCGCCCGTCTCGGAGGTGATAAGGCGTAGAACACAGAGAAAGAGAGAGAGATTGACTTTATTTAAATATATCCTGAAGAGGCTGAGAAAGGGCCATTCGACCCTTAATTCAACCTGGAGGCTCCACCCAGGATGGCGCTGGCAGCCGAAGGCTTGTAGCGATGTCCCGGGCCCTCTGGACCGCCTGTAGTTGCAGCTTGTATTGATTGCTCTTGAGGGCTTCCTGCCAGGCCTCTTGGGTATTCAGTTGTGCTGCGCTATGGGTAGGGCACAGCCAGAGCATGTGTTCGAAATTGCAATAGAGATGGTTGCAAAGGGAGCATGTGGGTGGTGTGTCGGGGTCGACTCTGTGTAAGGTGGATGGTGTTATGTACGTACGTGTTTGCAATCTTCTGAGAGTTAGAGCTTGTGCTTTGTTAAGTTTTGGGTGCGGTGCTGGGAAGGCACGTCTTTGTCCCCGGTAATGTGAAGTGATCTCGTGGTATGTGAGTGCTTTGTCCTGGCTGCAGAGATTCTCGTACCGCTCACTTATCGAGGGGTCGTTGTCCGCGGCACGGCGTGTGAGCTCACGCGCCAGGCGGTTGGCCTCTTCGTTGGGATTGCAGTGGTCGAGTCCCGGTAACTCTCCCATGTGGGCTGGGAACCAGGATACGTAGATTTGAGCTTTCTCTTTCTTAACAAGGGCTTCTTTGCTCTCGTACTCTCTTATTACGTTGACGGTGAGTTTTTCAGTGTTTCTAGCTACTAGGCCAGCCGCGAACGTTCATACCGTCGTCTTAGAGTCTGTGTATACTGTGGAGTAGGCTTGGCAGCTTTGCAAGGCTAGCGCGATCGCCATTTCCTCTGCTTCGTGGACATGGCTTGTTTGGACGGTTGCCGCGTTTATGAGGTTTCCGTCTATATCAACGACCGTTATGGCAAACGCCTCCCTGCCATAGAAGCGGGCGGCATCTACGAATAGCGCGTGCGTGTTGTGTGTTTTTTTTTGCCTTGTTTACGAGCGCCCTCGCTCTGTCTTTCCTTCACCCTTTGTTGGACGTAGGATGAACGTTGCGAGGGATTGACTTAACCCTAATGTATTTCCTCACGTCATTACCAAGTTGTGTTCTTTTCTCTGGTTGAAAAATTGGGCAAATGTCTGCGTCTCGTAGGATGAGATGGCCTGCCTGCGTCAACGACAGGCGTGTAATCTGTGCCACTCTCTGTGCCTCAAAAATTTCTTCAGCTGTGTTGTGCAGACCAAGTTGCTCGAGTTTCTCGTTGCTTGTGCTATTGAGCAAGCCGAGTGTCGTTTTCAGTCCCTTGCGAAGCATGGAGTCGACCTTTTTGATTCCAGCCTCCGTAAGTTTCAGAAACGGGAACGCGTATGCTACGTGACTTACGAGGAAGGCGTGATACGCCTTCATGATGTTGTTTTCTAGGAGGCCTGCTCTCTTGTTGGCGATTCTAGCAATGCCTCTTGAAAAATTGTTCGTGTTTTTTTTCAGGGCGCTTGAGTGCTTCTTTGTGTGACCCTCCTTGGCGCTTAACGTTAGCCCTAGTACTTTGACCGTATATACTTGCGGTATCGTTTGGTTGTTCTCAGCTTTGAGCACTACTTGCTGCTCCTCTTCGCCCGAATTTCGTCGAGGGTGAAAGAACAAGGCGACGGGTAGGTGCCACCGCCTTGTCGTTTTAGCTAGGGAGCCTTTATGTGCGCGCGTCTCCGTGTTTGAAGACACGCGCACATGAAGGCTCCTTAGTCTTATCGAAGCGTTGGAAACCCTTGATTGACTGATATGTGGGGTTTAACGTCCCAAAACCACCATCAACTTATGAGAGACGCCGTAGTGGAGGGCTCCGGATATTTCGACTACTTGGGGTTCTTTACCGTGCACCCAAATCAGAGCACACGGACCCACAACATTTCCGCCTCCATCGGAAATTCAACCGACCGGAGCCGGGATTTGATGCCGCAACCTGCGGGTCAGCAGCCGAGTACCTTAATCACTAGACCGCCGCGACAGAGCGTTGGAAACTCTTGCCTTCCCGTGCAAGCGTTGCCTGGTCAGCGCAACGTGATAAACGCTACGGTCCTTATAATTACTTATGTATGTTTTTTTCTAGTAAGAGACACACATACAGAATATTGACGTGTTGTTATGGTGCCTCAGATATGCGCAATATTTCCTTTTTTATTGACAATCACACAAGTATAAACGCTGAATCTTGAGCAATATGGGCGGACGCTGCGGATGGGGTCGGCCGTTTGGAGTATCGTTTGGCCACTTTGGTGCTGTTTACGGTAGTTAAGGGCGGACAAGCAGACAAATGTACAGACAGAGAGACAGACAGCATCTATCTGTGTGTCCGTTCGCCCATCTATTCAACACTCCAAGTACCACCATCTCGCATCTTTTCATCATATAATCCCCATATAGAAGCACCGCCATCCAGCGGATATTCCGAAGACTAAACGAGAGGTGGCACACGCACTCTTTCTTACGGCTTGCGCTTCGAGTCTACTTCCCACCTTTAACCACCTCGAGTTCATGGTATATACTAGTTCACTGTATTCATGGCACTGCGGCCCAACGCTCGCTAAACCTTTCTAAAACCAAGAAGGTTACGCCCAGCGAGTATAACGTACCAACCTTTTCCTGTCAGATAGCACTCAATGTACATGCCAATGGCTGCTAATGGGAAATGAGAGACAGGAGAATTCGGCTTTTACTTTCTTGCGGCTTGCGCTTCGTGTCTACTTCCCACCTTTAGCCACCTCGAGTTCACGGTATATACTAGTTCACTGTATTCATGGCACTGCGGCCCAACGCTCGCTAAACTTTTCTAAACCCTAGGAGGTTACGCCCAGCGAGTATAACGTAGCAACCTTTTCTTGTCTTCTGTGCGTTGTTGAACAATGAAAAATTCACAGCGTGCGCGTTAAATAAAAGCCGAATTTTCCTGTCTCTCATTCTCCCTTGGCAGCCATTGGCATGTACATTGAGCACTATCTTTTGTTGTTCAACGACGCGCAGAAGAAATCTCCCGCCGGCACCACCTTGGAGGTCAAAGTGTAAGACTGGTTACCAGTACTACTACTACGGCTACGAGAAACGAACAAGTGCCGCTATAAGGAGCTTCGGCGTTCCAGTCTTCAACGCGGTCAGCGTTCTGGCGGCGTTGCTGTCGGATGTACACTCGCGACTTTGCCAGCCAGTTTTATTTTTTTTTAGGGGCCAGGCTCCTTATATCAGCACCCGTTCGTCCCCCGTAGAATGTAACAAGTATAACATTTTGACCTCCAAGGTGGTGCCGGTGAGCGACTTCTTCTGTGCGTTGTTGAACAATAAAAAATAGTGCTCTATGTACATGTCAATGGCTGCTAATGGGGAATGAGAGACAGGAGCATTCGGCTTTCAGTTAACGCGCAGGCTGCGATCACCATTAGCAGCCATTGGAATGTACATTGAGCACTATCTGACAAGAAAGGGTTGCTACGTTATACTCGCTGGGTGTAACCTCCTTAGCTTTAGAAAGGTTTAGCGAGCGTTGAGCCGCAGTGCCATGAATACAGTGAACTAGTATATACCATGAACTCGAGGTGGTTAAAGGTGGAAAGTGGACCCGAAGCGCAAGCCGTAAGAAAGTGTGCGTCTGCCACCTCTCGTTTAGTCCTTGGAATGTCCGCTGGATGGCAGTGCTTCTATATGGGAAATATATGATGAAAAGATGCGAGATGGTGGTACTTGGAGTGTTGAATAGATGGACGAACGGACACACGGACAGATGCGTGGATGGACGCATGAACGGACGCAGGGGCGGCTGCATGGACGAACGCAGGGACGGACGCACGAACAGACGCACGCACGGACGGGTTGATGGACGCATGGACGGTTGGTTACACAGACGTACGCAGGAACGGACGGAAGCAAGAACGAATGGACGGACGAATGCTTCGCCCCACTCCTCATCATTTACTCCGTGAATATGCTGCCATTTTTTATATCGGGCCCATTGCACTCATACCCAAACTTTTTGCGAGCCGCCTTGCGTCATTAGTTGGAGCCTTCCTATGGGACGGGAAAACACAAAAAGTTCAACAAAAGTTCCTGAACCTCCCAAAAAGTTGTGGAAATCTCAGTCTGCCAGATGTTGCGACATTCACAAAGGCACTTGCAGGTAAAACATTTCACAAATTGTTTCAGGACAATGACTATCCTGGCCGTTAGCTTATTGCTATATGGACCGGAACTCTTGGAGCCGCATTAACGTCGGAAAGGTACCGGGGACCTCAAGCAGAACACCCACATGCCTTTTATAAGGCAGCAGAGGGCCTCAAGCATTCGGTTGACGGTGACGCCACCGAAGAATACTTTGCGAAGCTCGCACCCGCACGCATTAGCGAAATGTTAATCAGTCGCTCGATTACTGACGAGGAAAAACAGAGATGGAGGCCCAGAAAGTGGAAGAAATGGCGCAACAACCACGTACCGGAAATAGAGAATTTGATTGGCTGCGGTGGTGGGACGCGTTGCCCACTTGTCAGAGACTGTCAAAGTGGAGCGTCGTTCCCAATGACCACTGCCCCAACTGCGGGAAAAGAGAAACGATCCCCCACACGATGCTTGAATATGTAGCGGCCAAAGGCGTGTGGCACGTCGTGCGTCGTCAATTCGGAGTGTCGGTTCATTCGAGCCAACAGCGCAGAAGGGGTGATTATTTGAACAACTCGTACAGTACGTCACAGTGTTCGTCTTGTGGCGTCGCCGCTGTATGGCCGAAGCACGGCGACGACCCCACCGAGCTGCATACTCAGCGCTACAGAAGATTAGAATGATCATGGTTCGGTACCTTACCGAACAGATGGAAACTGAGGGTGAAGAAGCATTTATCAGAAGGTCGCATACACGTTTTCTTGGAGTTCGGAACGGGAATATTGAACTTCCTTTACTGCCGTTTTAACTCGGGGAAAAAATTGCTTCTCGACGCATGTAATATGTGAATCTGTTCCAATTCACTGTTTTTTTGCGTTTCTTTTCTCTTTGTTTTCTTGAGTGATTCGTGATCTGTGAGATTATTGGAAGTGCTGTGTGTTACATCCTGTCTATGTTTATGTTCTCTTGTTTGTACACGCCACTGAAGTGATTTGTTACACCAGACAGTTGTACTCACCTGAAACGTTGTTACCAGTTTGCAATAAACTTCCCTGTTTCGTCCCTAATATTGGCGAGTAACATTATCACTACATCACCATTGCAGGGTGAAAGCGCTCCCTTCGACTAACATTAGCTGCTGCCATATCGGGGCACCTAGAACGTCCTTCTTACAATAATGGCCACTCCAGTAATTGTTTTTATACTGCCCTGCAGGAAATGATGAACGTCTCCTAAATTTACACAGTTTGTTCGGACAGCGATGTCGTTGACACACGAGTCGAGACCAACGGTCGAGTCGAGATACAGAGTACTCTAGACGCGACGCAATATCAAAATCTCATTTCACCCCCCTCCTCCCCCCACCACCATCCCAAGTGATGTGTGTGCCTGGTACTCTAAGAAAGCTGACCCACAGAGGGCTGGTTTCCTTAGCAACCGATCTGCATATAGAAGCATAGTAGACACCCTGCCAGCCGTTTCCTATGGGCAGGCTGCGTTGGCAAAAATTTGCTATTACCAGCCCCAGCAGCATCGTGTCTGAGCCACAAATAGTCTGAAAACCGGAGAAGAAGAATAGAAGACGGTGACGGGAAAGTTTCTTTATTAAAGATACAAAAATATTCAGACTGTAAAAGCAAATAATCCTAAATAACTTTATCCTGAATCTTTTATTTGCTTCTTTATATATCGTTCTTGCTGAAATTATAAGCTTCATTTTTTTATCAGCGTAATTTCTACTTGTACGCTTCTAATATTTAGTTCTTTTTCTTTGATCCATGGAGTTCCCTACTATAATAGCAATAATATTACAATAATATATATTCTATGAAACTCTATGCATTGACCCCTTTCAATAATAAAAAAACGTAAGCTAACAAAATAAAAGTGTTTCGTCAAAACTATCCGGTTCTTGGCGAATCCCCCAGCGTGGGTGTGTGCCACGAATTCCAGGCTCTTCTTTCTTCTTCTTCTAAGCCCGAGGCCACGTGCCACGAACAGAACGAGGTTTCGCCAAGCAGAACGCAAGCCCGCGCCATTCTGTTCAGCATTGGAGTCTTGCGAGCACCGAACGTCTGCGTTTCATTTTAAAGGTCCCGTGATGAAGCTTCAGGAAGACGAGTCCCTGGGCGAGCAGTCGGAAGAACCCTGCTCCACGACTTTTCCTGCTTTTCCTGAAAAACGCTTCCTCGAAACCGACGGAGACGACGACGAGCGTTGCTCGGGCACAGATCGGCCGTTCCACGGCTGTTCGAATGACGACCACGATAGCCCTGCCCTGTACGACGGCGTGAACTACCGCGGCGATGTCGGTGACATTTGGAGAAACAACCGTGCCTGCACCTCACACGCCATGCCAAAGTTCCAACGCTTTCGCAATCGAAGACGCCGAAGAAGAAGGCCTAACAACTCTACGCGGTCACTTCGTGCGGCGCTTCGGCACACGCCGGCCTTTCGGACGTCGCTTTTCGATCCAGGGACCGGACTCAGAACTACCGAAAAGGCACTCGGCGCCATTAGATCATCTCGTCGCGGCTGCCGACGCGCCCATTGCCAATCTTTCACGCAGCGAGGCTCCGTGGCGCCACGTGTGGCACCGAGCATCGCCGATCGCAAAGGCCACGCTACGCAGGAGTCCAACTCGCTCACCCGAAATCGACGGCGGTCGAGCGTCGTTATGCCGTACCGTTGGCGCGACGCGCGCGTCGATCGGCGTTCGGATCACCTCGGTCCTGGCCTGGCGTCCAGGACAGGGACGTCGCCGGCGTCCGAACAAGGGCAGCGATAAAGAGACACCAGCTGTCCGTTTCATTGCAGCGATGGCGACGGGAAGACGATGACCACGGCGGGACGGTGACCTACATCGTAAGGAGTTTTGTCTACCTTGCGTAAACTGCCGCCGCCAAGAAGCGCAGGGTCTACGCGCGCAAATCGTGCAACGTTTGAACTCCGCCTATGGTTCTCCGGGAGGATTATTCTGTTTAATTTTCTTCTGTCTTTTATTCTGTTATGTTTAGTAGCTCTTGCATTTAGATTTAATTTTTTTGAGGTTTGTCAGGTTGAATAAATGTACGAACCGAAAACAACTTGTACTGTTCAATGTTTGCGGCAAGGACTTTCGAGCCTTGTATACGTCGTCTGTAAGTTGTGAACCATGCCTCATGGGCGATACCTGTGCCCGTTAAAGCAAATCATTGAAATTATAGTAAACCTCTCAGTGCAGTAAAGCTGAACGACTCCAATCGTGACAAAAAAAAACGATTCTCCTATTTTTGTATACACGCAGTTCATGACTGCTGGAGTAAAGCGATGAAAGTCTCAAATACCTTGCAGCTACATTAGCAGTGTTGCCATTTCTGTTATAATATCTACAGGTAATGGTAGAGTCAAGCTGCTGACTGTGTCTCCGTTGTTTTCTGGAATATTCATTTCATTCTGACGACAAGAACAAAAGAAAAAAAAACAAGGAAACCACTGGGATTCTTTAGAAAACCTTATTGCCTGACGAATTTAACACCGCAAGAAACTATAGGAATCCGTCCAGTAGGAGCGGAGTTACAACGAATTGTCGCACGCTGCAATCGCATTCTCTCGTCCTGGTGAAAGCGCTGGGCGCTAAACAGGGAGGGATGGCAGGGGCAAAGAAAAAAAAAATCGGCAGTTCCCACGTACCCGTGAATCAAGGTTATGCGAAGCATGCGGAGGGAAGGTGACTGAGTTGCAACTTTTTTACTGAGCGACACGTCATGAAATGACGCTAAATAGATGCTCTTGCGCATGTATAACATATTTGCATGTCTATTAATCTTTTTCCGACAAAAATGGAACAGGCAAAGATAACTGTTTTATTGAAATCAGGCGACCGAAGTGATATGGCGAATTGTCGGCCGGATTGGAAAAGGCTTGGAAAGGAATATTTGTAAAAGGGTTGCGTCATTTTGTGAAAAATATCGACTCTTAACTCCATACCAATTCAGGTTCCGTAAGGACCTGTCGATGGAATTGGCTCTATTAACACAGAAGGATTTATTTTGAATGGTTTTGAAGAGAAACATTACCTATGGGTGTATTTTTTTCCAAAGCATTTGACAGGATAAACCATGTTACTTTACTAAAAAAAACGGGCAGATCCCACGTACAGTGGGAATCGATGATATGCGAAGCAAGAATGAGAAACGTCGCTATATGTCATTTTAAAATCAGAACTACATTACGATGTGGAGGTAAATGATACCACACATGACTTTCGTGTCATGATTATCATGTTTGAATGTGTCGTTTACCTTCATCATCTAATCACTTCACGCGATACCAAATTTAGTATATGTGGAGCGAGCGAAATGGCCGGGAGCACGCTATCAGCGTGGTATGTTGTCATGTTCTTACATGGCACGCGTGCCAGGATTGTCATGTTTGCACCAGTCATACATTTTGTAATTCATTATGGTCACGTAACGTCAAATTTGGTATATGTGAAGCTAGCAAAACGGCCGCGAGCGCCTCATGGAGGGCCCAATATACTCCAATGTAGCGCACGCTGGGCACAGCGGCGGTACGTTAGCTAAATGCGAGCACTCTATGGTCTGACGCCAAGCGCGAACAGCGTCCGTCGGCGCGGCCCAACCGCAGACCAGCAGGAAATGTGACATGCTGCATTTCGCGCCGATGCGTTACCCCGACAACACTGCGTCTCCCTCATTTCGTGACGGAGGGACCCCAGACGCACTGAAACGCGCATGCGTCAAAGTAAAGCAGCGCGCCACGCGCCTGCGAGTATATGGCAGGACCGGCGCCTGGCGTGGCAACACCGGCGTCACGCGACGAAATCAACGTTAGCGAGCACGCGCACCGCGTCACGTCGAAATGTATTGGCACCTTCACCATGGCATGTAGCCATGTTCTCATATGACACGCATCCCACGATTATCATGTTTGCACCAGTCACGTATACCTGTGTCATTCATTGGCGTTACATAGTATCAAATTTGGCATATGTGAAGCTAGCAAAACGGCCGCGAGGGCATCATCAGTGTGGCATGTAGTCACGTTGTGACATGACACGCATGTCGTGGTTATCTGGCTTGGATGTGTCATTTACCTATGTCGTCCGTTCGCGTCATGTAATACTGAGTTTGGCACATGTAAAGCTAGCGAAACGGCCACAAGCACATCATGAGCGTAGCATGTAGTCATGTTGTTACATGACACGCATCTCACGCTTATCACGTTTGAACTAGTATCTTGTCTTTGTCATTCATTCACGTCCCGTTATACCAAATTTGGTATAAGTCGAGCTAGTGAAACGGCCGCCAGCCCATAATGAGCGTGGCACGTAGTCATGTTGTTACATGGCATGCATGTCATGAATTTCATGTTAGGGTCTGTCACTTCTGTTCACCATGCAATCATGTCATACCATACCAGTTTTGCAACATGTCATGTGAACTAAACCACCGCAAGAGCTGCAGGTTCTAGAAATGTAAATCATGGCATTCACGATATACTCGTCATGAGTTTCATGTTATGACTAGTCAAATATATTCTCCATACAGTCATGTTATGCCATACCAAGTTTGGTATCGATACCATTGTCGAAACGGACAGGGGAGCTAAAAGTCGTAGATGGATGGATGGATGGATGGATGGATGGATGGATGGATGGATGGATGGATGGATGGATGGATGGATGGATGGATGGATGGATGGATGGATGGACGGAAGGACGGATGGACGGACGGACGGACGTACGGACGGACGGACGGACGGACGGGTGAATGGGCGGGTGGGTGGGTGGGTGGGTGGACGGACGGACGGACGGACATTGATTGATATGTGGG
The DNA here is from genome assembly GCF_043290135.1 of Rhipicephalus microplus. Classification (NCBI taxonomy): domain Eukaryota; kingdom Metazoa; phylum Arthropoda; class Arachnida; order Ixodida; family Ixodidae; genus Rhipicephalus; species Rhipicephalus microplus. Next base: position 37,148,942 of record NC_134709.1, on the reverse strand, counting down.
GTTTAACGTCCCAAAACCACCATATGATTATGAGAGACGCCGTAGTGGAGGGCTCTGGAAATTTCGACCACCTGGGGTTCTTTAACGTGTACCCAAATCTGAGAACACGGGTCTACAACATTTCCGCCTCAGACAGACAGACAGACAGACAGACAGACAGACAGATAGATAGATAGATAGATAGATAGATAGATAGATAGATAGATAGATAGATAGATAGATAGATAGATAGATAGATAGATAGATAGATAGATAGATAGATGGATAGATGGATAGATAGATAGATAGATAGATAGATAGATAGATAGATAGATAGATAGATAGATAGATAGATAGATAGATAGATAGATAGATAGATAGATAGATAGATAGATAGACAACAGACAGACGGACGGACGGACGAGCGGACAGACAGACAGACAGAGAGACAGACAGACAGACTTTCTCTTGCTTTTCTACCAAATGCGCAACTTTTTTCCGTGTGATCGCGCGCGCACGCATGGACAAGTCGCGGTTTCCCGCGGCAATGCCTGTAACGACAGAGCGCGCCATGATCAAATTAGCCAATGGCTGATAGATGGCATTCTACGCGCAATTTTTAAGCGTATTCCGTCATTTCTCAAGAGGAGAGAAATCAATTTTCAGCTCACTGATAATTTATTGTGAATTCCAGGCCACGTGCTGCGCTACAAAATTTTGCTCGCGTGTTCTGTGGAGCTTTTACTATCGACCGGAAGCGTTTTATGACCACGGTCCAAGAGTGCTGGAGGGCCCCTTTAAGGCCACGTAGTGGGTGCCTAGCAAGTTCGAAAAGGTTTCATTCCCTAGAAAATGGGGGAAAAAACAAGAGAGACAGGCAAGTGACCAAGACACACATGCCCTGCTTGCTACTCTACGTCGGAGGGATGGTAAAGGGGAGGATAAAGATGACAGAGAGAGGAAATAGAAGAGAAAGATACATAAAATTGTCCCTACATGGACTGACACGTATGTAGCGGTGGCAGCACACAAAAGTGAAATGCGTTCACAAAGTGTCTGAAGTATGCACTAGGAACAGCATATCGCTATCACATTCAACTCCTAAAGGCGAAGCTTTAGGGTCCTCTAGTTTAATACGTCACTGGAGGAGATCAATGCCCTTGAAATTCACGCAGTTTTATTGGACAGCGATGTTGTTGACACACCAGTCGAGACCAACGGTTGAGTCATGATACAGAGCACTCTAGACGACACCACACATCACCATCTCATTTCACCCAACATCTGCCACCTCGCCTAGGTTTGCGTGTCCTTGCGCATCAAATGAAGTTGTCTGTGTGTCTGGTGCGGTAAAGTCAAGTCAAGATCCTTGACGATGTGGCGCATACCCACGCTGGGGGATTGGCCAAGACCCGGATAGTTTTCATGAATTTCTTCCTTAATACCAGGTTAAAACTAATCTATATACTAGAAATGAAAAATATGCAGCAACACAAATTTGATGTTTGAATTGTAAATAATCTGTAGTGTAATGCAATAAAGCTGCGTATTTGATTTAATGTGAATTTGGAAAAATCAAAATCTACCGAAGAATGATTTCCACATCTAAACCTATTTGAACTTTTGACGATATCCTGCGATGCGTCAACAATCTTCCCGTCGCTGCGGCCAAGAGACAAAACCCTGAAAGAAAGCACATTTTGAGCATTTAGATCTGCTCACAAAGCTCACCCATTAGGAGCTGGTTTACCTAACAACCTTTCTGTCTATAAGAGCATAATAGACATTCAGCCAGCCATTTCCTATAGTAAACGCTACGTTTGCAACGCTGCTGCGGTAGCTCAACGAAATCTCTTTATTAAATGTTTACGAACAACACCAGTATAACATCTCAGCCGTGAGTAGTCTGGAAAAGAAAGAGAAGGCGGTGGCACTAGTGACGCTACTGCACGTGAGGCCACGTGCCACGAGCAGAACGAGGTTCGGCGAAGCAGAACGCAAGCCCGCGTCATTCTGTTCACCATCGAAGTCGGCGAGCACTGAAAGTCTGCGGTCCATCATCAGGGTCCGGTGATGAAGCTTCAGGAAAACGAGCCCCTGGGCGAGCAAAGGCAATACACCTGCGCCCCGACTTTTCCTACTTCGGCACAGCGCTTCTGCGAAACCGAAGAAGACGAGGAGGAGCAGCGTTGCTCGGGCACAGAGCGGCGGCCGTTCAACGCCATCCGCGGCTGTGCGAGTGGCGACCACGAAGGCATCGCCAGGTACGACTCCGTGAACTACCGCGACGTCGCCGGTTACATCAGGAAGAACAACCGTGCAGCCCAGACGTCGTGCCCGAGTTCGAACGCTTTCGTAATACAAGACGCCGAAGTAGAATGCGTCAGAGCTCCGCGAGGAGGATTCGTACCGCACTTCGGAACAGGCTGGCCCTTGGGACGTCGCTTTTCTTTCCATGGACCGGACTCGGGATCACCAAAAGACTTCGTAATTGACGAGGTACGTGGGTGCGTACTCGGCGCCGTTCGATGGGCTCCTCGCGGCTGCAAACGCGCTTATTACCACCCTACATGCAGCGAGGCTCCTGGTGTGGCAAAGAACAATCGACGATCGAAGAGGCCACGCTACGAAAGAGTGCAGCTCGCTCAGCCGAAATCGGCGGTGGTCGCACGTTTATAAAGGCGCCGGCGTCGATCGGTGCATTGACCACCTCTGCTCTGACCTGGTGCACGGGACGGAAGTTTCGTCGTCGTCGTCGTCGTCGTCGTCCGAACACGGGCAGCGAGAGCGGAACACATGCGATTCGCTGCGTTGCTACGGCGACGACGGTGCGACGATGACGAACAACTCCAGGAGCTTTGTTCACCTTCCGTTTAAAAGCAGATCTGCTTCACCTCGTAGGCTTCAAGCACTCGCATGCCATCAGCCGTGTCCAGATGGCGTCGGTAGTGACTGGCACGGATGTGTGTGACTAGGGATGCACCGCAACGGGACATGAACGAGCCCAGAGTGCCAAACTGCGCACGCCAGAAGTCCAGGGCCGAGAAGCTAAAGGCGTCAAAGGCTCGAACTCCAGCTGGCGTTTCCCAGAGAAATTGTCCCCTTTTATTTTCCTCTTATCTTGCTTTAGATTCCGCGTCTTAGTTTCATACTTTCTCTAATTTGTGAACTTTAATAAATGTACGAATCGAAAATAGTTGGTGTCTTCACTGCTTGCGGCATGAAGTTTAAAGCCTACCAAAGGCACACACAGCTTTTTTTTTTCAGAGGGGGGGGGGGGGGAGGAGACTATTTGCTCATTTCCATTAGCTCACTGTATAAGGCAGACTTTGCACCCCCCCCCCCTTCCCTATCCACTCAATTTATTGAGCCGACTTTGCACCAACTCTCGTTGGCGACTGGAGGGGCGCTCACCACCTGCCCCCCTCGTGCGCACGCATGTGACTATTCTACACCCCTAACCTGTTAATGCTTCCCACTGGGCGCGATTGTGCCCGTCCAACCAACTGGCTCGAATGTTAGACAACCTACGAGTGCACTAAAGCCAACAAAATTGGAAGAATTATCAATCAATTGCGGCAACTTTTAAACGTATACAGTATCACGCGCGAAAGAGGAATATGATGAGAATCACTTTGAATACCTATCTAAATAAAAAAAATAATCGAACACTGTTCAATAGCCTACGCTGTACAAAGAAATTTCTAATGCCAGGAAATGTGGATTCAGTGGTTTACACCGCGCAAGAATTACAAGACACTAAATAAATTAGCTAAACTGTTAAAAAATAGATTCACAACGAGCCTTCCACCATCGGTTTAAACACCAGCCATTTTTGAGTACACAGCAGTTTCGATTTCCGAATTAGATCAGGCTATGTTAAGGTTGCCGAACTCGGCACCAGGTACTTATGGAATTACAAACACAAAGCTGAAATATTATATCAGGAATTCCGCCAAGGATCTGTTAAGCCCAATAAACTACTCACGGCATGGATAGCTGATGTGTGGAAGATTGCTAAAATTATACCACTGCTTAAAAAATAATGGCCTGGATATATATATTTGAAAGGGTCCTTCATGATCGTATCATAACATTTGTAATTGACCAACAGCTGTTGAGCCCCAGCCAAATCGGCTTTAGATCTAGACATTCAATCACGAATACGCACGTAGACCTAGAAAGTCGGGTTTACATCGCCCGGCATAAAAAAAAAACACCATGCTGCTTTAGTTAATTTAGACATCTGTAAAGCATAGGATAGTGTCGAACGTTCTGTGTTAATAAACTGTTTACGGCGCCATGGACTCCCTTCTTCTATCGTAGCATGGATGACGGAATTCTTAAAGACGGGGAGTTTTCCTGCGTTGATGACGGCTTTTTTTCCTGCAAGCACAAGCAGACGCAAGGCTTGCTTCAGGGATCAATACTTTCACCAGCCTTATTCAACATCTTCATGTGTACTATTCCTATGCAATCGTGGGTGCGAGGGTGTGGATGACATTGCTTTTTTTTTTATCTGACTGCTGGCATACATCGCATTTACTAAACTTTACAGTCGTACTTGAATGAACTCGACAAGTGGCTAGATGGACTGCAGTTGAGCCCTAGTACCACTAAGTGTGCTATTCTGGTTTTTCCGGTAAACGATCCGGTGAGAATATTATCAAGTTTTGGTTTGGAAGACCTTTATTAGGCCCGAGGAGCCGGCAGCCAACAGCTTAGATGTTCGAACCAAGATGACGATGCTACGTGACAACGATGAAGATGCATGAGCAACACACGATAATGATGATAATGTACAGATAAAGAGGATTGGTATACTAAATGCCCACAATCATTCCCCCCACGCTTTCACTTGCTTTTGCTTGCCGCGGCCAGCCTGGTCGCGGCAAGTCAAGGGGACAAAGAACGTCGCATGAAGGGCTTCATACGGGAGACATGGACGACCTCAGTAGTTCGATAACGGCGATCTGCTGGGGCTACAAGTGGCGTCACGTGATAATTCACTGGTGAAGTTTCTTCAAGATTTGTGTACGGCCCGATAAACCATGGCTGGAATTTGTGGCACAAGCCGGGTGTGCGAAGAGGCGTCAAAAAGGGCACTTCGTCTCCAGGTTGAAAGGATACAGCACGATGCGATTCATCATAAACTAGCTTTCCGTCTTGCTGTCGGGTTTCAGTGTTTATACGAGCACGTTGGCGGCTCTCCGCGAGCCGTAAAACGTATTCCTCTGAAGAGCATGGAGATGAATCCGCGTGGCAGGTAAAGAAAGAGACGTCCAGGAAAGAAGTATGGGAGCGTCCATAAACTAGGTAAAATGGTGAGTAACCGGTTGTCCGCTGAATGACCGTATAGTAGGCGAAAGTGACAAATGGTAGAACTAAATTCCAGTTCTTGTGGTCTGGTTGCATGTAAGCGGTGATCATGTCAGCAAGAGTGCGGTGGAATCGTTCAGTGAGGCCGTTAGTCTGGGGATGATAACTTGAGGCAGTCTTGTGAGTTGTGCCAGAGGCGCGAAGAAGTTCGTCCACTAGTTGTGAAAGGAAGGCCCTTCAACGGTCACTGAGCAATACATGTGGAGCACTATGACGCAGTATAATGGCTCGGAGGATGAAATCGGCAATTTCAGGAGCTGAACAGATAGTGACGGATAATGGCATAGCGCGTCAAATGCATAGCGCGTCAAATGGTCAACGGCTGTTACTATCCATCGGTTTCCAGCAGCACTGACAGAAAAGGGGCCATAAAGATCTATGCCTACAAATTCGAATGGTGTGGCTGGGCACGAAAGAGGCTGTAGTGTACCGGCTGGAGCAGATGTGGGTAGTTTACTACATTAGCAGCTAGCGCAGGTGCCGACGCACCGAGCTACACTAGTGGTAATACCTGGCCAATAAAACCGACTACGAAGGTGATCGTAGGTTTTATGGTAACCAGGGTGACCAGCGGTCGGATGGTCATGAAGTGCTCTGAGGACTTCGGCCCGAAGCGATCGTGGTAGAACGGAAACCCAGCGCTGACCGTCAGGATGGTAAATTTTGCGGTACAGCACCGAGTTGTCCAGCTTACACTGTAAGAGTTGGCAACGGAGCCTTGCATTAGGTGGACGGGAACTGCCAGTGAGGTAGCCTATAATACGTCGACAGTATGGGTCAGCCAGCTGTCGAGAAGGGAAATTGTGGGGGTCATGCGAAGGCAGCTGGTCCATAAAGGCGAGAGAGGAAACCGCCGTAGACGTGGGCTCCGAGGGTGTGTTGTGCAAAGTGATTGCGGAAACCCCGAGTGGAGCCGCTGGTAGTGGGCAGCGAGAAAGAGCATCGGCGTCACTATGCTTCCTGCCACAATTGTATACGATGTCGCCCCGCCGCGGTGGTCTAGTGGCTAAGGTACTCGGCTGCTGACCCGCAGGTTGCGGGTACGATTCCCGGCTGCGGCGGCTGCATTTCCGATGGAGGCGGAAATGTTGTAGGCCCGTGTACTCAGATCTGGGTGCACGTTAAAGAACCCCAGGTGGCCAAAATTTCCGGAGCCCTCTACTACGGCGTCTCTCAAAATCAAATGGTGGTTTTGGGACGTTAAACCCCACAAATCAATTGTATACGATGTCAAAATCATACTCTTGTAGGCATAGAATCCAGCGGCAGAGGCGTCCCGACAAGTTCTTCAGTGTCGAAAGCCCGACAAGTTCTTGAGTGTCAAAAGCCAACATAAAGCGTGGTGGTCAGTCACAATGGTGAAATGGCGGCCCTGCAGATAAGGACGAAATTTCTGCACTGACCAAACGATGGCGAGGCACTCCTGCTCGGTGATCGTGTAGCTCCTCTCGGCTGCAGAGAGGACGTGGCTGGCGTATGCAGCGACTCACTCTCGCGAAGAGTTGTCGCGCTGCAGGAGCACGGCTCCTAAACCGTGGCCGCTAGTGTCTGAATGCAGGAAGGTCGGTGCACCATCGTGAAAATGAGAAAGTACAGGGTCGGTCGTGAGGGCACTCTTCAACCTGTCGAAAGCCGATTCACATTCGTGAAACCACTGAAAGGACGTACTAGAAGCAAGTAGCTTAAGGAGTGGTGCGGCTAAGGAGGCAAAGTTTAGTATGAATCGCTGAAAGTAAGAGGCGAGACCAAGGAAACTTCGCAAATCATTCGGTTTGTCAGGGCGAGAGAAGCGAAGCACCGCAGAAGTTTTCTCAGGGTATGGACGAATTCCGTCCTTGCTCACACCATGACCGACGACCTTGATAGATCTGCTGGCGAAACGGCACTTCTTGGTATTAAGTTGAGGACCAGCACCCGCAAGGCAAGTCAGGACCTCGTCCAAGCGTTTCATATGTTGAGGAAACGTCGATGAAAATACAACAATGTCATCGATGTGACATAGGCAAGTCTTCCATTTCAGGCCACGCAGCACGGTGTCAATCATGCGCTCAGAAGTTGCGGGCGCATTGCATAGACCAAGCGGCATAACATTAAATTCGTATAGGCCGTCCGGGGTTGCAAACGCAGTTTTTTTCTTTATCACCTTCGTGCATGGGGATTTTCCAATAGCCGGAACGCAAGTCGAGGATTTAAAAGAATTCAGCACCTTGTAAGGAATCGAGGGCGTCGTCGATACGAGGCATGGGGTATACGTCCTTCCTAGTGATCTTAATGAGTGCTCGGTAATCGACGCAAAATCACACGGAACCATCTTTTTTTACGCACCTGAACCACTGGAGACGACCAAGGACTGGTTGAAGGTCGGACTATCTCCCGTTGCAGCGTATCGTCTACGTTTTCCTCAATGATTTTTCGTTCGGCTAGAGAGACGCGGTACGGACGGCGATGCACACTGGATTTTCCGTCGGTCTGAATACGATGTGCTGTAGCAGTTGTCTGGCCGAGGCTGGATGAATGAACGTCAAAAGAGTTTCCATGCTTTTGCAACAAATGAAGCAGCTGCCGCTTCTGCGAGTCTGTCAAGTCTTTTGTTGATGGCTGCTGTAAAGGCCGAGAAAGCAGCATGATCTACAGGATGGCCTTTAGAGGAGGCAGGGGGAAGAGGCACGACGTACACAGGCTCCAGATCAGCAACGCAGGCGACAGTAGTGCCCCGCGGCAGTAAAACTTTATCTGGTGTGGTGTTCGTAGCGGCGAGGACAGCTGATCCATTGTTGAAGCGAGCCACACCTAATGCGAGAGCTATGCCTTTATTAAGGCAACGGGGCAATTGAGAGACCAAAATGTCACCAGAGTCGACGTCGTTGGACAAAACTGTGACTAATTGATGTTCGTGCGGTGGTAATTCGATGTCTACAGCAGCGTTGAGTCGAAGTGGCCCGTAGGTTTCGACACTGGGCAAGTGGTCTGTGTCAGTAAGATGGACGACACGTTGTGCACAACAAATAGCCACGGAAGTAGAGGAAAAAAAGTCCCAGCCTAAACTGAGTTCGATTGAGCATGGGGATAGCACAGTGAACTCTATATGATGAGCAATGCCGTCGATTAGCACACGGGCAGTACAGAGAGCGGATGGCAAATCATTGTTCCCTGGCCTGTAACCAGTGTTGGTCTATCATAAGGCGTCGTGACTTTTCGAAGACTGGTACACAAATCAGTACGAATAATAGAGAACCCAATCCCAGTGTCCATTAAAGCATCAACGTCCACTCCCTCAACTTTGACTGCAATCATATTGTGAGGGCGCGCTGTAGGAATTGGAGTCCTGTGTTGGAATGCAGTTTGTCCTCCAAAACTGCATCGCATAGTTTTCCGGACGCCGATCAGAAGCGAGGGAAGCAGGCTCAAGAGGAGAAGAGGAGCGACGGTAGGACGACGGTGAACGGCGTCGGGTTCATCGATGACTACTGCGCAGTTCACCGGATGCTGGCAGAGATGGAGACAAACGCGTCGGTGACGAATAACGACGGTCCTGGTACAAGGCTCCTGCGGTATAGTCCCGTTCGCGTATGTCGTACCCTCGGCACTCATCTTGCTGGCGCTTGCGGCAGAAGCGTGAAATATTACCACGATAGCCGCAATAATAGCACGTAGAGTGAGTCGATCGATAAGGAGGGTAGTAGCTTGCGTTAGATGCACCGGGAGAGAGAGCAGTGAGAGGGGCAGATGATGGCTCAGGCAGCGGGATGGAAAGCTCGTGGAAAAGTTGTGGGAGGTACGGAATACCGACGCGTACGTTCGTGGCAGCGACGTCGAGCTGACGGTGCCTGATGGTGCGGCGACAGCATGCGAGAACGATGGGAGAGTACGAGCCGCAGTGGGCTGCAGGTGGGCCATGTGGGTCATGGACGTGAGCTTCTCCCTGATGACATCCCGCAATGACGTTGAAGAAGACTGACAGGGACGCACTGAAGGTAGTGTGAATCCCTCTGATTCTAATTCTTCGCGTATTATCACCCTTATTGTGTCTCGTAAGTTTAGATGCGCCGTAATACGGGCCGCGTCACTGCCCGGTTGTAGACGTATAAACTCAAGTTCTTCGAGGCGCTGACAGGTTGTCGCAACGTCAGCAGTGGTAGCCAGATTCTCGATTGCAAGGGCAATGAGTGCGCCGGGTGTGATTCCCTTAAGAAGCTGGCGTACCTTGTCTCTGTCATTCGGGTGTCGAGCCGGCGGCAAAGTGAAAGAACAACCTCGATGTAAGATGTATACGACTCCCCAATGTGCTGTTTCCGAGTCGCGAGAGCTTTCTTTGCGACAGCCGAAGACATGGCGAAGCTGATCTTTGAAGGCTGACCAGTCGGGGATGTCGATGAAGTGGTTGAGGAACCACGCCACCGCGACACCCGTGAGGTAGAATGAGACTTGAGCGAGTTTGTAGATGTTATGCCACCGGTTAGCAGCACCGACACGTTCAAAATCGTCCAGCCATTCCTCTACATCTTCCCCGCGCATACCAGCGAAGGAATGGGGCTCCTGCTGGAGGCTGTTAATGACGTCAGAAGGCGTGGCACGCAGTGGCGGAGTGGGAACGGCTGCAGCACCAACCTCTTCCAAGTGCCACGCATTTCCGGACACCTCGCCCAAGCGGCGACCTGAACGCAGCTCCAGGGGGTAGAGTGCTCGAGAACATGACGGGGGATCTAACAACACGCTCCACCACGTAAGAAGTCTTGGTTTGGAAGACCTTTATCAGACTCGAGGAACCGGCAGCCGACTGCTGAGATGAACGAACCAAGATGATGATGCTACGTGACAACGATGAGGATGCAGTAGCGACACATGATAATGATGATAATGTACAGATGAAGAGGATTGGTATACTAAATGCCCACAATATCTCTGACTTACAAGCTGCAGGATATCCCGCAAACAGAATAATCAAAATACCTTGAAGTCATATATGACGAGCAACTAAAATGGCAAGCTCTTATTGAATATATCACAACAAAAGGAGCATGGGCAACGGGTGCATTGCGCAGGCTGAGCAGCCGCAGATCGGGTGTGAGAAGAAAAGCACTTTTGATGGTCTACAAAATGTACCTACGACCGGTATTGGAATTCGGCTGTGTTCTGTTTTACGGTGCGCCAGCACACCAGCTACGGCCCCTATTCATATTAGAGCGGGAGGCTTTACGATTGTGCTTAGGCCTTCCAAAATATGTGGCGAATGCAGTATTATACCTGGAAGCGAGAACACTACCCCTGTTAAGGCGATTTAACCTACTTACGGTGAAGGCTATCTTACGATTGTACCAAAACACTGTCTAATCATGCTCAAATTATTTTCATCTCCAATCCTGATATATTTTTCTCCGAGCACTGGCCTAGATTCTGCAAGTCACAAATCATATTTGTACAAACATTACTCGATTCACTGACTGTAAATACCGTAATGTGCGTCCTCTGACTATGTAACCTAAATTCACAAACAGTGTCTACCACGACATTTTTCCGAACCCCGCAAAATGATTACCTAACGGAATTTTAAATGGACTATTACAAGAGCATCTAAATATTCTGCCAACTAATGTGGTTATTGCAAGAGATGCATCGTAAACTGAGGAAAAAGCTGGCATAGGAATATTCTGCCCTCAACTCGGCTGGCCTTTTCGTTACAAATGCTGGCATTTATCCCAGTTTTCATAGCTGAATTTATGGTCATAAAATTAGCTCTCCAAATGTTACCCTGTTCAAATACAGTAGTAGCAATCATCACTGACTCATTATTTGTGCTTTCTTCTCTCTCTGCACCTGGTGAAAATCGGTGAATCGGTGAAAATCGGTGGAAATCGGTAAATGAAATACTGGAGGCGCGGCGTTAGAGTGCCTCGAGCACGCACCGGAGGCGAACGAGCACATCAAGTCACGTCACACGTGAGAAATGGGCGCTATCTGGCAGTTATCTTGGAAAACGAAGCGCGCTGGTTCTGCGCGCCCATCGTTGAGGTATTATAAGGTGTAGAACGCAAGGCGACGGGTAGGTGCCACCACCGTGTCATCTTAGCAAAGCGTTGGAAACACTTGCCTTTTCGTGCAAGTGCTGCCTGGTCAGCGCAACGTGATAAACGCTACGGTCCTTATAATTACTTACGTATGCATTTTCTACTAAGAGACACACATACAGAATATTGACGTGTTGTTATCGTGCCTCAGATATGCGCAATAATTCCTTTTTAATTGACAATCTCACAAGTATTAACACTGAATCTTGAGCAATATCGGTGGGTGATGCTGATGGGGTCGGCCATTTGGAGTATCGTTTGACCACATTGGTACCGTTTATGGTACTGTTAAGAACGGGCGGGCAGGCGGGCGCGCAGACAGACAGACAGACAGACAGACAGACAGACAGACAGACAGACAGACAGACAGACAGACAGACAGACAGACAGACAGACAGACAGACAGACAGACAGACAGACAGACAGACAGACAGACAGACAGACAGACAGACAGACAGATAGATAGATAGATAGATAGATAGATAGATAGATAGATAGATAGATAGATAGATAGATAGATAGATAGATAGATAGATAGATAGATAGATAGATAGATAGATAGATAGATAGATAGATAGATAGATAGATAGATAGATAGATAGATAGATAGATAGATAGATAGATAGATAGATAGATAGATAGATAGATAGATAGATAGATAGATAGATAGATAGATAGATAGATAGATAGATAGATAGATAGATAGATAGATAGATAGATAGATAGATAGACAGATCAAAATTGTTGCGTCCGAAGGTCCCCAAGAAAGGCTATCGCCTTAAAAAACAAAACAGGTGTATTGTAGCTCCACAAAACGCCACCAGATGTCTCTCTCTCTCTCTCACTCTAATTGATTATGAAAAGGAAAGGTAGAGAAAATTGTCACCCGTAACTGTCTATCAGTTGGATGACCCCTCCACAGGTCGGCACAAGGGATGGCGTATAGTGGGAGTAAAAGTGGAAAGGTATAGGAAAAAGCAAAAGAGGAAGGAAGATGTCCCCAATCGACACCGCTAATGTCTTCAAACAGTTTCGGTAATGCACTGTCCTCATAGTCTAAGACGACTACGGACAAATTGAAGCTTTCCAGTTTTCTAGGAAACTTGGCGTTTGTAATTATCGCGTTTCCGCTGTCCCGTAAACGTGGGCGACGTAACTCGTGGCGCATAGACCAACTACGGGGAACACACGAGCTTTATAAGAAGTACAGTTAGTATACAATTGACGGTACGCTTACAGATGTGGCCCAATGGAAACAGTCGTGAACACCTCATAGATCTGCAAGGTGCGGAAATCCCGATCTGCAGGGCCCGGAAAGCCCGAGTTGTGCGTCTGTTCAGAACTCGGAGTACATACACCTCCGGCTTACTGAACTTCCAGATTGCTTCAAGTTTTGTACCTGACGTTGTTCTTGTGCTCCCTGGGCGAGTCACTCATGAGGCAACCGGTTTCACCAACGTAGCGACCACAAGACGTCGGTATCCCGTACACGGCTTCCGTCTTGCACGGAACATAACTCGTGACATGTTGCTCTTTGCTAACTAAAACATTCGGGCGAGGGGCGTTCACTTTCTTGCTCAGGGATCCCAGTTTGACTGGCGCCGAGAACAACCCCGTTATGTCAGCACGTGCTGATATTTTTTTTGTGTGTTCCTGAGTCTGGTTGAGAAACATCTTAATGTGTCACCACATGTCGCAGAATCGAAATCCGGCCACAGCAGCCGCATTCTCGATGGAAGCAAGAAACAACGGTTAAGGACCGTGTACTTATATTTAGGTGCATGTTAAAGAACCCAGGTGGTCGAAATTTCCGGACGAATCCACTACGGTGGCTCTTTGAATCATATCGCGGTTTCGGGACAATAAAACCAAAAAAATATTATTATTAACATTTAAATTATCCAAGTTTGAGTGAATCCGGTCGAGAATAATATCGGCGAGTAACATTATGCCTATATCACCATGGCAGGGTGAAAGCGCTCCCTTCGGATAACATCATCTGCTGCGAATACTAAGGTTAAACGTTAAACCACAGATATCAATCAATCAATACTAGGGTGGCGGCTGCCTTATTGGGGCATCTAAGACGTTTAGTCGTCGTCGTCGTCCGAACACGGGCAGCGAGAGCGGAACAAGTGCTAATCGCTCCGTTGCTGCGGCCACGACGGTGCGACGATGGCGAACAACTCCAGGAGTTTTAATTACGTTCCGTTTGAGAGCAGATCGGCTTCACCTCGTCGGCTTCGAGCACTCGCATGCCGTCGGCCGTGTCCAGATGGCGTCGGCAGTGACTGGCACGGATATGTGTGAATAGGGATGCACCGCAACTGGACATGAACGAGCCCAGAGTGCCAAACTGCGCACGCCTGATGTCCAGGGCCAAGAAGCTAAGGGCGTTAAAGGCTCGAACTCCGGCTGGCGTTTCCCAGAGAAATCGTCCCCTTTTATTTCCCTATCATCTCGCTTTAGATTCCGCGTCTTGGTTTCATACTTTATCTCATTTGTGAACTTTAATAAATGTACGGCTCGAATACAGTTGGTGTCTTCACTGCTTGCGGCATGAAGTTTCAAGCCTACCGAAGCCGTGCGCAGTGTTTTTTTTTTCGTTTTGTTTTCAAGGGGGGGGGGGGTGCTCTTCAAAGCGCCTCTCATTCCTATTAGGTCACTGTATGGGGCAGACTGTCCACACCCCCTCCCTATCAAGTCAATGTATTGAGCAGACTTTGCACCGACTCTCATATGCGACTGGAGGGGGCGCTCACCACATGCCCCCCTCGTGCACACGCATGTGACTATTCTACACCCCTAAGCTGTTAATGCTTCCCACTGGGTGAGATTGTGCCCGTCGAAGCGACTGGTTCGAATGTTAAACAACCTACGAGTGCACTAAAGCCCACAAAATTGGAAGAATTATCAATCCATTGCTGCAACATTTGAACGTATACAGTATCACGCACGAAAGAGGAATATGATAAGAATCACTTTGAATACCTATCTAAATAAAAAAAGTAATCGAGCACTGTTCAATTTCCTACGCTGTACTAAGAAAATTCTGATGCCAGCAAATGTAGATTCAGTGATTACACCGCGCAAAAATTACAGGACTCTAAATATATTAGCTCAAGGGGTAAAAAATAGATTCACAACGCGCCTTCCACCATCGGTTTAAACACCAGCCATTTTTTGAGTACACCGCAGTATAGATTTCTGAATTAGATTAGGCTATATTAAGGTTGCCAACTAAAGCACCAGAGGCTGATGGAAATATAAATTTAATGCTAAAAATAATACAACAGGGATTCCCCAAAAATAAGCTAAGCCTTATAAACTACTAGCTGATGAGTGGAACATTGCTAAAATCATACCACCGCCTAATAAAAAACAGGGGGCTGGATATAATATCGACAATATAAGACCAATTGCATCAACATCGAATGTAGTGAAACTTATTGAAAGGGTCCTTCAGGATCGTATAGCAGTATTTGTTAACGAACATCAGCTGTTGAGCCCCAACCAAATTGGCTTCAGATCTGGACAATCAATCTGGAATGCGCACGTAGACCTCGAAAGACGAGTTCACAATGCCCGGCATAAAAAACAGTACGCTGTGATAGTCACCTTAGACATCAGTAAAACATACGATAGTGTCGAACATTCTGTGTTAATAAATCATTTCCGGTGTCACAGATTCCCTTCTTATATCGGAGCATGGGTGACGGAAGTCTTAAATGAGAAGGAGTTTTCCTGCGTTGAAGACGGCTTTTTTTTCTGCAATTAGAAACAGACCCGAGGCGTACCCCACGGATCAATAGTTTCAGCAGCATTATTCAGCACCTTGTTGTGTTATATTCCTATTCGATCAAGGGTGCAGACGTATGTTTATGCGGACGACATTGCGTTTTTCGCTATGGCTGCTGACATACATCGACTTTACGAAACTTCACAGTCGTACTTGAGTAAACTCGAGAAGTGGCTAGATGGACTGCAGCTAAGTCCTAATACCAATAAGTGTGCTATTATAGTTTTTCCGGTTAACGATCCGGTGAGAATATCTCTGATTTACAAACTGCAGGATATCCCACAGGTGTAATTCTTAAAATACCTCGGAGTCATATATAACGAACAACTAAACAGGCAAGCTCATATTGAATATATCACAACAAAATGAGCATGGGCAATGGGTGTACTGCTCAGGCTGAGCAGCCGCAGATCAAGTATGAGAAGAAAAGCATTTTTGATGGTCTACAAAATGTACGTACGACCGGTATTGGAATTCGGCTGTGTTATTTTTTCCGGTGCGCCAGCATACCAGCTTCGGCCACAAGTCCTTTTAGAGCGGGAGGCTCTACGATTGTGCTTAGGCCTTTCAAAACATGTGGCGAATGCAGTATTATACCTGGAATGCGAGGACACTACCCCTGTTAAGGCGATTTAACCTACTTACGGTGAACACTCTTTTACGGTTGTACGAAACACTGTCTAATCATGCTCGAATAATTTTCATCTACATTCCCGATATATTTTTCTCCGATCACTGGCCTAGATTCTGCAAGCCACAAATCATATTTGTACAAACGTTACTCGATTCACTGACTGTACATATCGTCATGTGCGTCCTCTGACTATGTAACCTAAATTCACAAACAGTGTCTATCACGATATTTTTCTGAACCACGCGAAATAATTACCTAACGGAATTTTAAATGGACTATTACAAGAGCATCTAAATATTCTGCCAACAAATGTGGTTATTGCAACAGATGCATCGCAAACTGAGGAAAAAGCTGGCATAGGAATATTCTGTCCTCAACTCGGCTGGCCTTTTCGTTACAACTGCCAGCATTTATCCCAGTTTTCATAGCTCAATTTATGGTCATAATATTAGCTCTCCAAAAGTTACCCAGTTCAAATACAGTAGAAGCAATCATCACTGACTGATTATTTGTGTGTTCTTCTCTCTCTGCACCTGGTGAAAATCGGTGCATCGGTGAAAATCGGTGGAAATCACTGAATGGTATACACGAGGTGCTGCGTTAGAGTGCCTCGAGCACGCACCGGAGGCGAACGAGCACATCAAGTCATGTCACACGCGAGACATGAGCGCTATCTGGCAGGTATCTTGGAAAATGAAGCGCGCTGGCCCTGCATGCCCATCTCGGAGGTATTAAAAGGTGTAGAACGCAAGGCGACGGGTAGGTGTCACCACCGTGTCGTCTTAGCAAAGCGTTGGAAACACTTGCCTTTTCGTGGAGGCGTTGCCTGTTCAGCGACACGTGATAAACGCTGCGGTCCTTATAATTACTTATGTATGCATTTTCTATCAAAAGATACACATACAGAATATTGACGTGTTGTTATAGTGCCTCAGATATGCGTAAAAATTACTTTTTAAAGGACAATCGCACAAGTATGAACACTCAGTCTTGAGCAATATTGGTGGGCGCGTCGGATGGGGTCAGCCATTTGGAGAATCGTTTGGCCACTTCGGTGCCAAACGATTTATGGTACCGTCAAGGACAGACAGACAGACAGACAGACAGACAGACAGACAGACAGACAGACAGACAGACAGACAGACAGACAGACAGACAGACGGACGGACGGACGGACAGACAGACGGACGGACAGACAGACAGACAGACAGACAGACAGACAGACAGACAGACAGACAGACAGACAGACAGACAGACAGACAGGCGGACAGACAGACAGACAGACAGACAGACAGACAGACAGACAGACAGACAGACAGACGGACGGACGGACGGACGGACGGATGGACGGACGGACGGACGGACGGACGGACGGACAGACGGACAGACAGACAGACAGACAGACAGACAGACAGACAGACAGACAGACAGACAGACAGACAGACAGACAGACAGATAGATAGATAGATAGATAGATAGATAGATAGATAGATAGATAGATAGATAGATAGATAGATAGATAGATAGATAGATCCAAATTGTTGCGTTCGACGGTCCCCAAGAAGGACTATCGCCTTAAAAAACGAAACAGGTGCATTGTAGCTCCACAAAACGCCACAAGATGTGTCTCTCTTTCTCTCTAATTGATTATGAAAACGACATGAAGAGACAATTGTCAGCCGTAACTGTCTATCACTTGGATGACACTTCAACAGGTTGGCACAAGGGAGGAGGTATTGGGAGTAAAAGTGGATGGGTAGGGAAAAATTAATGTAAGAAGAAAGATGTCCCCTACAAACACCGCTAATGTATTCAAACTGTTCCGGCAAAACGCTGTCCTTATAGGCTAAAAAGACCATACGGACTAACTGAAGCTTTCTAGCTGTCCAGGAAACTTAGCGTTAGTAAGTTGTCACGTTCCCGCATTCCCGTAAACGTGGGCGACGTACCTCGTGGCGCAAAGACAAACTATACGGGGAACACACGAGCTTTATAAGGAGTACTCTTTACATACAATAGACGGTGCGCTTACAGACATGACCCAATGGAATCAATCGTGGACACGTCATAGATCTCGGTGGCGCGGAAAGCACAATATCTCCATAAGACGTACGTCTGTTCAGAACTCGAAGTACATACACCTCCTGCAAATTGAACAGCCAGATTGCTTCCAGTTTTGTCCTGGAGGTTGTTTTTGTGCTCCCTGGGCCGGTCGTTCATGAGGCAACCCGTTTGACCAACGTAACGACCACAAGACGTCCATAGCCCCTACACGGCTTCCGTCTTGCACGGAACATCACTCGTGGCATGTTGCTTTTTGCTAATGGAAACATTCGGGCGAGGGGCGTTCACTTTCTTGCTCAGGGATCCCAGTTTGACTGACCCCGAGAACATCACCGTTATGCCAGCACCTGCGGCCATTTTCTTGATTTTGTGTTCCTGCGTCTGGTTGAGAAACATCTTAATGTGTCACAGGTCGCGGGATCGAAATCCGGCCGCGGCGGCCTCATTCTTGATGGAGGCAACAAACAACGCTTCAGGTCCGTGTGCTTATATTTAGGTGCATATTAAAGAAACCCAGGTAGTCGAAATTTATGGACACCTCCACTACGGTGGCTCTTTGAATCATATCGCGGTTTCGGGACGAGAAAACAAAAAAATATTATTATTAACATTTAAATCAATCCGAGTTTGAGTGAATCCGGTCGAAGATAATATTGGCGAGTAACATTATCACTATATCACCATGACAGGGTGAAAGCGCTCCCTTCGAATAACATTATCTGCTGCCAATACTAAGGTGGCGGCTGCCATATTGGGGCATCTAAGAAAGCCCACTTTAGAATAATGGCCACTCCAGTCTCCCCTGGAGAAGATCAGTGCCCTCAAAATTCACGCAGCTTGTTTGTACAGTGACGTCGTTGACACACGAGTCGAGACCAACGGTTGAGTCGCGATACAGTGTACTCTAGACGCGACCCAATATCAAAATCTCATTTCATCCCCCACCCCCTATCCTCGCTATTGTTTGTCGGTCTTGCAAAGCAAGGGAAGTGGTCTGTGTGCCTGGTACACTAAGAAAGCTGACCCACTAAGGGCTCGTTTGCTTAGAAACAATCTGCATATAAGAGCATCATAGACACCCTGCCAGCCATTTCCTATGGGCAGGCTGCGTAGGTAAATATTTGCTATTACCACCACCAGCAGCATCGTGTCTGGGCCACAAATATTCTGGAGACTGGGGAAGAAGAAAAAGAAGACTGTGACGGGATTTATTAAAAGTTCAAACAGATGCATACTGTAGAAGCAATTAATAATCCTAAATGCCTTTTTTTAGAATTCCTTTATTTGTTTCTTTAATCATCCTCCTTGCTGAAATTCTCTGCTTCATTTTTTAACAGCCTGATTTCTACTTGTAATACCCCTGTCACACGGGCACCCGCGAAGACCGTTTAACTCCTTCGTCTTTACGACAACGAAGATGCAGTCCATGTCACACGGCCACCCTTACGCAAACGAAGGCAAACGGAGCATTTCGCAAAGGACGTTCAACGATCTCCCTTCGCAGCGAAACGAGGTACTCTCGTCCCCAGCAGTATAGAGGTCAGAGAAAAATTTCAAGCGCTAAGGTGGCCACAGTGAAAGAATAATACATTTTGGCAGTATTAAACGTTCTTTCGTTGTAGTACTCATTCACAACGCGTGTTTGTTTTCATATATTTACGCCCACCAGAGTTCACTTACTCTCAACACCGATGCCTTACACACCGTGCCTCGCGAATCGGGCCAGCCGGCGCCAGGCGATCAACGTCATTACCAGCGCAATATCGTACCACTTTCTCACGTCGTCCGCTGTGTTACTCGTGGCTGAAGAACACAAAATGTGCACTAACGAGGCAAGGAAGCAGAAGAACTATCGTACCGGGCATGTACACAAGCAACAAAACAACTAAAAGCACAATGTGGCCAGCGTCACTAGCAGCATCGCTACATTTAGCAAATAAGTTTTTATTTGAAATTATTTTTAATGGTTTGTTAGTCGCGTACCTACCTAATAGTGTTTTTTAGTAAAAACCGCATAACAAGGATTCACAAAAAATAAATCGGGATGAAATTAGAATACTTTTCCGAAAATCAAACAGCGCCAGCTGAGCCCCCTCGTGCAGCTGTTACAACCTTGTCATTGCCGTGTGAAACTGCCACAACTCCTTCTCCATCGAACCCCCTAGCGGAGATTTGCGTTGATGGTGTAACGGTGTTTGGTGGTGGCCGTGTGACAGGGGTATAAGTTTATAATCTTTATTTTGTCCTTTGATTCACCGAGTTCCCCACAATAATAGCAATAATAATAAAATAATATGTTTTCTATGAAATTCTATGCCTTGACTCCTCCCAATATTTTAAAAGACGTAAGCTAGCAAAATAAAAGTGTTTCGTCAGAACTATCCGGTTCTTGGTGAATCCCCCAGCGTGGGTGTGTGCCACGAATTCCAGGCCCTTCTTTCTTTTTCTACTTCTCGCGAGGCCGCGTGCCGCGAACACAACTAGGTTTCGCCAAGCAGAACGTAAGCCCGCGTCCTTCTGTTCAGCATCGGAGTCTTGCGAGCACCGAAAGTCTGCGGTCGATCTTCAAGGTCCCGTGATGAAGCTTCAGGAAGACGAGTTCCTGGGCGAGCAGTCGGAGGACACCTGCATCACGACATTTCCTGCTTTGGCACAACGCTCCTTCGAAACCGACGGAGACGACGACGAGCGTTGCTCGGGCACAGATCGTCCGTTTGACTCCGACCAAGGCTGTTCGAATGACGACCACGATAGCGCTGCCCAGTACGACTGCGTGAACTACCGCGGCGATGCCCAGGTGACATTCGGAGCAACAACCGTGCATGCACCTCGCACGCCAAGCCATCAGAGTTCCAACGCTTTTGCAATCGAAGACGCCGAAGAAGAATGCATTAGAGCTCTACGAGGACACTTCGTGCGGCGATACGAAACAAACGCTGGCCTTTCGAACGTCGCTCTTCGATCCAGAGACCAGACTTGGGACTACCGAAAAGGCAAGCGGCCGATCACTCAGCGCCGTTTGATCGTCTCGTCGCGGCTGCCAACGCGCCCATTACCGGTCTTGCACGCAGCGATGCTCCGAGACGCCAGATGTGGCACCGAGCATCGCCGATCGCAAAGGCCACGCTACGCAGGAGTCCAACTCGCTCACCCAAAATCGACGGCGGTCGAGCGTCATTTTGCTGTATCGTTGGCGCGACACCCGCGTCGATCGGCTTTCGGATCACCTCGTCCCTGGCCTGCCGTCCAGGACAGGGACGTCGTCGGCGTCGTCGGCGTCCAAACAAGGGCAGCGAGAACGGGACACCAGCGGTCCGTTTGGTTGCAGCGATGGCGACGAAAAGACGATGATCACGGTGAAACGGTGACATTTCGTTGCAGCGATGGCTACGAAAAGACGATGATCACGGCGGAACGGTAACCTACATCGTAAGGAGTTTTGTCTGCCTTGCGTAAGCTGCCAGCGCCAAAAAGCTCAGGGACCACGTGCGCGAGTCGTGCAACGCTTAAACTCCGGCTATAGTTCTCCGGAAAGACTATTCCGTTCAGTTTTCCTAATCTCTAGCTGTAGCTCTTGCGTTAAGATTTCATTTTTGTGAGGTTTGCCAGGTTTAATAAACGTACGAATCGAAAATCCCTTGTTCTGTTTACTTCTTGCGGCACGGACTTTCGAGCCTTGTATACGTCATCCGTAAGCTGTGAACCATACCCCACGGGCAGTACCTGTTCCCATTGAAAAGAATTATTAAAATGTTAGTAAAGCTATCGGTGCAGTAAAGCTGAACGACTCCAATCGTAACAAAAAAATGATTCTATTTTTGTAAAGCAGCCCATCACTGCTGGAGTACAGCGATGATGGTATCAAATAACTTGCTGCTACATTAGCAGTGTTGCCATTTGGATTATATTATTTACAAGTAATGGTAGAGCGAAGCTGCTAACTGTGTCTCCGTTGTCTTCCGGAATATTCATTTCATCTTGGCGGCAAGAACAAAAGCAAAAAACAAGGAAACAATAAGGATTCTTTTAAAGACCTTCTCGCCTGACGAATTTCACGCCCCAAAAAAATTATAAGTATCCATCCATTACGAACGGAGTTACAAAGAATTGTCGCACGCTGCAATCGCATTCTCTTGTCCCGGTGAAAGCGCTGGACGGTAAACACGGAGGGATGGCAGAGGCAAAGAAAAAATATCGACAGATCCCACGTACTTGTGAATCAAGGTTAGGCGAATAGTGCGGACGGAAGGTGACTGTGTTGCAATTTTGTTTTTGTTGAGCAACACGTAATGAAATGTCATTAAGTAGATGCTCTTGCACACGTATTCAATATTTGCATATCTACTGGTCTGTCCCCGAAAAAAATGGAAAATGCAAATGTTCAAATTACGTGACCAAAGTGATGTGTCGAATTATCGGCCGGCTTGCAAAAGGCTTGGAAAATATTTGTAAAAGGGCTGTGTCATTGTGCGAAAAATATCGGCTATTAACTCCATACCAATTCGGGTTGCGTAAGGACCTATCGACGGAATTGGCTCTATTAACACAGAAGGATTTAGTTTGAATAGCTTTGAAGAGAAACATTACCGTTAGGTGTATTTGTTGATTTTTCCGAAGCTTTTGACAGGATCAACCATATGACTTTACTAAAAAAAGCTAGAACATTACGGATTCCGTGGAATATATATAAATACCACTGGATCTTCTCAGGTCTTACCTGATGGATAAAAATAAAGCATTTACATCTCAGGTGGATACTCAGACCCACTAAAGCTAGAAGCCAGTGTTCCTCAAGGAACCATAATAGGACCCGTGCTGTTCAACATCTATATAAATGATTTAGTGAACATTAGCAACTTACCACATTATATAATATACGAAGATGACACCAGCTTTTTTACCACTCGCGTTAGTACTGATTATTTATCCCAACAAGCTAACTCTGTTCTCGAAACGCTGTATTTCTGGACAAATCAAATTCTTTGCAAGGTTAATTCTAAAAAAAATTTTTCTTTTTGCATCAACCAAAAACACGTATATCGTAATCTAATCGTATTCCATCGATCCGAACGAATTGAAGTCACGGGGGACGTGAAAATGTTAGGCGTAACCTCTGATCAGCACTTCTTGTGGGACAAACATATCGAACGCATAGCAACACTTATGCCGAAAGCACGTGGGTCACTCTGTAGGCTTCGGGGTGGTCTTCCATCAAAATAACAGCTATTGTTGTATATTTCAATGTATATATGTCACGCTAATTATTTTAACATAGTATGGGACGCAACGTGAAAGAAGGATTGCGGAACATTATTTATACTAAAAAAAGAAAGCATTGCGGCATGTTGCGTGCGTTCCTTATGACAGCCTTACAAGTCCATTATTTGCTCAGTTTAATGCTCTCCAAATTCGTCACCATTATGAATTTAACCTTGCCACGAAGTATAAAGAAAGCGTTAAAAGATGCCACAGTGCATTTATTCGTCTTTGTAACTTAAACAAACCACATCAACTCAATTATGACATCAGATAGCGTGAAACTTGGGCTGTCCCCTCTTCGCGAGCCAATCATGGAAAAGACCAGCTACCATACCGTATATCATTACTACTTAACGATCTTGAGGGGGAAAACATTAATTTGAATATTACTTTGCATCGGATGTTAAAGCCGCACTTTCTTAGCCGTGCGGCTTAACTGAGTAATTTTACGCCATATATGTGCTTGCTCTTTTTTGCTTGTTTCTTGGGTATGGTATATTGTTTATTCGTTGGTGCGTGTGGAAGTCTTCCTACATGCTTTTATGTACATAAAACATCTGTAGGCTTTCATCATGATACATATTTCCTGCGACTGTGTTCATAAATGTTAATAACTGTTCACTAAAAAAATACATTCTGTGTAAGAAAAAAAAGAAAGTTTTGTTGTGCAGTAAACTTGCAACACACATTTCAGTGTTTTTTTTTCGAAAGATGATCTGTATATCGGTGCATTGCCGCCTTTGTGTACGTGTGTTGTCTCCTGCCAAATTCTGTGAAGGCAGGGGTCTTTGTCAAGCCGCTATGATAGCGGTTTTCGGGAACAATGCTTGACTGCCACGAAGAATGCTTGGGTTAGATTCCTGCTGGGACCCTGAAATTTATTATTTGCACATGTCTGGGGGTCAGTGCTGCCTATTTGAGGTTTTACTTAACACGGACTTTATTCTATGCCTTCGTTGGGTCGACGCTACTGATGTCGGGTATGGCTAAACGCTCACGCGTTAAATTGCCCAAGTGTGTTCTCGTCGTTCCTGGATAGACAATAAGTGTCAATCACCTGTGGCACATAACCGCATCACAGCGGCACATACCCGCCCGTGGGTATGTACCACTGTCTGGCGAGCAGCGTTTGACAACGTAGGCGACGGGATTGTGAGATTATTCATGTCTACCAGCGCATCATATTCGTCAAACCATCTTACCTTTCTATGCTAACATTGGTTCACGCCAAGTTAAAAGGCTGAGCACGTAAGTAGATAGACAGATAGATAGATACGCGCAAAATCGCCGAAATGTGCTAAGAAATGCTTCTCATTTAATACGTCACTCGTGCCTCGTGACCTTGAGCACCATTTCTTTCGAATACGCAGCTTTTTCCGTGTGAATGCGCGCACACGCGTGGACAAGTCGCGGCCTCCCGCGGCAATCCCCGTAACAACAGAGCGCCCCACGTTCAAATGAGCCAATGGCTTATAGATGGTCTTCTACGGACGATTTTTGAGCGTCTTCCGTCAATTCTAAAGTGAAGAGAAATCAATTTTTAGCTCACTGATAATGTATTGTAAAATCCAGGTCACGTGCTGCGATACAATCTATTGCTCGCGTGTTCTGGAGAGCTTTTACTACTGACCGGCAGCGTTTTATGACCATGCCTAAAAAGTGTTGGAGGGCCCATTTAAGGCCACGTAGTGTGAGCTTAGCAAGTTCGAAAAGGTTTCATGCCGTAGAAGGATGAAAGAAAAACAAGAGAGAAAGACAGGGAAGTTACCGAGACAAACATGCCCTGCTTGCTACTCTACGTGGGGGAGATGGGAAAGGGGAGGATAAAGATGACAGAGAGACGAAAGATAAGAGAAGGATACATAAAATTGTCACTACATGCACTGACACGTATGCAGAGGTGGCTGCACACAAAGGTGAAATGCGTTCACAAAGTGTCTGAAGTACGCACTATAGGAACAACATATCGCTATCACGTTCAACTCCTAAAGGCGAGGCTTTAGGGTCCCCTAGTTTCATAACTCACTGGAGGAGATCAATGCCCTCAGAATTCACGCAGTTTGTTTGGACAGCGATGTCGTTGACACACCAGTCGAGACGACGGTTGAGTCACGATACAGGGTGCACTAGACAGACCACACATCACCTCATTGCACCCCGCAACCATCTGCCGCCTCGCCATTGTTTGCGTGTCCTTGCACAACGAGTGAAGTTGTCTGTGTGTCTGGAGCGGTGAAGTCAAGTCAAGTCAAAATCCTTGACGATGTGGCGCATACCCACGCTGGGGGATGCCAAGAACCGGATAGTTTTCATGAATTTCTTCCTTAATAACAGGTTAAAATTAATCTATTTACGAGAAATAAAAGAAAGATGCAACAAGACGAATTTGATGGTTGAGTTGTAAATAATCTGTAGTGTAATGCAATAAAGCGGCGTATTTGATTTAATGTGAATTGGGAAAAGTCAAAATCCGCCGAAGAATGATTTCAACACTTAAACCTATTTGAACTTTTGACCGACTCCTGCAATGCGTCAACAATATTCCCGTCGCTGTGGCCAAGAGACAAATCCCCGAAAAACACCACATTTTGAGCATTTAAATCTGCTCACCAAGCTCACCCATTAAGAGCTGGTTTACCTAACAACCTTTTTGTCTATAAGAGCATAATAGACATTCAGCCAGCCATTTCCTATAGTATACGCTACGTTTGCAAAGCTGCCGCGGAAGCTCAAGCAAATCTCTTTATTAAATGTTTACGAACAACACTACTAGTATGCTAGTATACCATCTGAACCATAAATAATCTGGAGAAATGAAAAAGAAGACGGTGGGGCTAGTGACGCTTCTGCGCGTGAGGCCGCGTGCCACGAGCGGAACGAGGTTTGGCGAAGCAGAACGCAAGCCTGCGTCATTTTGTACACCATTGGTGTTCGCGAGCACTGAAAGTCTGCGGTCCATCATCAGGGTCCGGTGATGAAGCTTCAGAAAGACGAGCCCCTGGGCGAGCAGTGGCAATACACCTGCGCCCTGACTTTTCCTACTTCGGCACAGCGCTTCTTCGAAACCGACGGAGACGACGACGAGCGTTGCTCGAGCACAGATCGGCCATTCGACTCCATCCACGGCTGTTCGAATGACGACTACGATAGCCCTGCCCGGTACGACGGCATGAACTACCGCGGCGATGCCAGTGACATTTGGAGAAACAACCATGCATGCACCTCGCACGCCATGCCATCAGAGTTCCAACGCTTTCGCAATCGAAGACGTCGAAGAAGAAGGCCAAAGAACTCTACGAGGACACTTCGTGCGGCGCTTCAGCACACGCCAGCCTTTCGGACGTCGCTTTTCGATCCAGGGACCAGACTCGGGACTACCGAAAAGGCACTCGACGCCGTTCGATCGTCTCGTCGCGGCTGCCAACGCGCCCATTGCCAATCTTTCACGCAGCCAGGCTCCGAGACGCCAGGTGCAGCACCGAGCATCGTCGATCGCAAAGGCCACGCTACGCAGGAGTCCAACTCGCTCACCCGAAATCGACGGCGGTCGAGCGTCGTTATGCCGTATCGTTGGCGCGACACGCGCGTCGATCGGCGTTCGGATCGCCTCGGCCCTGACCTGGCGTCCAGGACAGGGACGTCGTCGGCGTCGTCGTCGTGCGAACAAGAGCAACGAGAACAGGACACCAGTGGTCCGTTTCGTTGCAGCGATGGCGACGGGAAGACGATGACCACGGTGGGACTGTGACGTACATCATAAGGAGTTTTGTCTACCTTGCGTAAGCTGCAGCCGCCAAGAAGCCCAGGGACAATGTGCGCAATTAGTGCAAGGCTTGAACTCCGCTTATATATTTCCGGGAAGATAATTCTATTTCGTTTTCCAAATATCTTGTTTTAGTTCTTGTATTTAGATTTAATTTTTGTGAGGTTTGCCAGGTTGAATAAATGTACGAATCGAAAACAACTTGTACTGGTCACTTCTTAGGGCACGCACTTTCGAGCCTAGTATACGCCATATGTAAGCTGTGAACCATGCCTCATGGGCGATACCTGTGCCCGTTGAAGCAATTCATTGAAATGTTAGTAAACCTATCAGTATTTTAAAGCGGAACAAGTCCAATCGTGACGAAAAAAAAACGATTCTCCTATTTTTGTTCACGCAGTTCATGACTGCTGGAGTACAGCGATGATAGTCTCAAATACCTTGCAGCTACATTAGCAGTGTTGCCATTTTGATTATACTATTTACAGGTAATGGTAGAGTCAAGCTGCTGAGTGTGTCTTCGTTGTATTCTGGAATATTTATTTCCTCCTGACGGCAAGAACAAAAAGAGAAAAACAAGCAAACCGCTAGGATTCATTAAAAGAGCTCATTGCCTTACGAATTTACGCCACAAAAGATTATAAGAATCCAGCCAGTACCAGCGGAGTTACAAAGAATTGTCGCACGCTGCAATCGCATCCTCTTGTCCCGGTGAAAGCGCTGGACGCTAAGCAGGGAGGGGTGGCAGGGGCAAAGAAAAAAAAATCGGCAGATCCTACGCACCTGTGAATCAAGGTTATGCGAAGCATGCAGAGGGAAAGTGACCGTGTTGCAATTATTTTTATTGAGCGACACTTCATGAAGTAGCGCTAAGTAGATGCTATTGCGCACGTATTCAATATGTGCATGTCTACTAGTCTGTTCTCGACAAAAATGGAACAGGCAAAGGTAACTGCTTTGTTCAAATCAGCGACCGAAGTGATATGTCGAATTATCGGCCGGCACGGAAAAGGCTTGAAGAAGATTATTTCTAAAATGGTTGTGTCCTTTTGTAAAAAAATATCGGCTATTAAATCTATACCAATTCGGGTTCCGTAAGGGCCTATCGACGGAAATGGTTCTTGTTAACACAGAAGGTTTAATATTGAATAGCTTTGAAGAGAAAAAAATCACATTAGGTGTATTTGTTGATTTTTCCAAAGCTTTTGACAGAATCGACCATGTTACTTTACTTTAAAAAAAGCTACAACAATATGAATTCCGAGGATTACCACTGGATCTTCTCAGGTCTTACCTCATGAACAGAAAACAATGCGTTTGCATCTCAGTTGAATACTCAGACCAACTAAAGCTGGAAGCTGGCGTTCCCCAAGGAAGCGTCTTAGCACCCGTACTGTTCAACATCAATATAAATGATTTAGTGAACATTAGCAACTTAACACTTTACATAGTATACGCAGATGACACCAGCTTTTTCTTTAGGTCGCGTTAGTAATGATTATTTATCCCGACAAGCTCTGTTCTCGAAACGCTGTATTGGTGGAGCAAAGCAAATTCTTTGCAAGGTTAATTCTAAAAAAACACACAAAATCTCTTCTTTTTGCATCAACCCAAAAATACGTATATTGTAATCCAAACGTATTCCGTCGATCAAAACGAATTGAAGTCACGGCGGACGTGAAAACGTTAGGTGTATAATCTTTGATCAGAACTTATTGTGGGACAAACACATCGAACGCGTAGCAACAGGTATAGCGAAAGCATGGGGGCCACTGTGTAGGCTTCGGGATATTCTTCCACCAAAATAACAGCTATTGTTGTATAATACAATGTTTATCTCTCATGCTGATTATTAAAATTTAGTATGGGAAACAACGACAAAGAAGAATTTCAGGACATTATATATGCTAGAAAAAAAAATGGCCCGAATCTACATGTTTCACTGTAAATGCCGTCGAAAGACGATAGTCTTGCGTCTGCAGAGAGATAACAAAACGTTTATTTGATGTTCTGCGCAGGAAAATCGGTGAATGGTATTCTGCAGGCGCCGTGTTAGAGTGCCTCGAGCGTGTGGCGGAGGCGAAGAAGCGCATCTAGGCACGTTAGACACAAGTGCCATCTGGCAGTTATCTTCGAAAACGAAGGCGTGCAGCCAGCGGAGAAAGATGCGCGCCAGTCTCGGAGGTGATAAGGTGTAGAACGCAAAGCGACGGGCAGGTGCCAACACCGTGACGTTGTAGCAAAGCGTTGGGAACACATTTCTGAGCATCGCGTTGCACTGTCAGCGCAGCGTGATGAAACGCTACATTCCTTAGAGTTAGTTGTGTGCGCCTCTTCTAGTATAAAGGCAGACATATAAAACATTGAAGCGTTGTTGTGGCGCCTCATATATGCGCAATAATTGCTTTTAAATTGACAATCACACAACTATGAATGCTAAACCTTGAGCAATATCGGTGGGCGCTGCGTATAGTGTTGGCCGTTTAGTGCCGTTTGAGGTATTGTTAGCGTAGACAAACAGACAAATGTACCGACAGACAGACAGACAGACAGACAGACAGACAGACAGACAGACAGACAGACAGACAGACAGACAGACAGACAGACAGACAGGCAGACAGACAGAATGACAGACAGACCAAAATTTTTCCATCGAAGGTCCCCAAGAAAGACTATCGTCTTCAAAAAGCACTGTGGCATGTTGCGAGTGTTCCTTATGACAGCCATACAAGTCCATAATTTGCTCAGTTTAATGTTCTCCCATTTCATTAGCATTATGAATTGAACCTTGCCATGAAGTTTAAAGCAAGCGCTAAACGAGGCCACAGGTAATTTATTCATCTTTGTAACTGATACAAACCACATCACCTGAATTATGACATAAGAGAGCGTGAAACTTGGGCTGTCCCCTTTTCGCGAACCAATCATGGAAAAGACCGGCTACCATACCCTATATTACTGCTTAACAATCTTGAGGGGGAAAACATTATTTGAATATTACTTCGCGTCGGACGGTAAAGCCGTATTTTCTTAGCCGTCCGGCTTTATGTGAGTAATTTTACGCCATATATGTGCTTGCTTTTTGTAGCTTGCTTCTTGGGTATGGTATATCTTTTATTTCGGTGGTGTGTGTGAAAGTCTTCTTACATGTTTTATGTACTTGAAAAATCTGTATGGTTTCATCATGATATATATTTTCTACGACTGTCTTCGCAAATGTGTCATTCGCCAAAAAAAGGAAATTTTTGTTGTGTTGTAAATGTGCAATACACATTTCGGTGTTTTATTCGCTTTTTTTCGAAAGATAATCTGTATATCGATGCATTGCAGTTTTTGTACACATGTGTTGTCTCCTGCCAAATTCTGAAGAGGCAGAACCTTTATAAAGCCGCTATGATAGCGGCTTTTCAACCCTGTCCTAGCATTTGTTTGAAAAGAATGCTGAAATAAAGAATATGAATCTGAAAATGTTGCACGCACAGACATATGTTGAAGAGTTGCAGATGTTTGTAAAACGAGTTGTTTGCACTTGCACAACGATGTCGACTGTAACATGCGTATTAGCAACACCAGAAGCTGACATGAAGCGTTGATGCTCACGAGCATGCTGGCCCTGGACACTGCTACACAAATCAACTTCAGCGAATGGCAAATAACCACAATTGACGTTAACCCAACACGACGGCTTTATCAAAGGAGTACATAGGTGATGTTTATAAAATTGGATAGGTAGCACAGCAACCACTATTGACAGTTCACAGAGATTAGCGTGTATTTGAAAAGTAGTTCCGAGATGTGGCGCAGCTCTGTGGTACAATACTTGACTGCCATGTAAAATGCTTGCGTTCGATTCCTCCTGGGACCCTGAAATTTATTATTTCGATTTGTCGGGGGGTCAGCGCTGCCTATGTGAGGTTTTTATTAACACTGACATTTATTCTATGCCTTCGTTGGGTCGACGCTACCGATGTCGGGTATTCCTAAACGCTCACGAGTTATTATGGCCCGTGTGAGTTGTCATCATTCCTGGGTAGCCACTAAGTGTCAATCACCTGTGGCACATAACGGCTTACCAGCGGCACATACCCACCCGTGGGTATGTGCCATTGTTTGGCGGGAAGTTTTTGACGACGTACCCGAAGGGATTGTGACATTATTCATGTCTACCAGCCCGTCATATTCGTCAAACCATCTTATCCTCCCATGCTAATACCCGTGCCACACGGGCATAGAAAATGACATTTGTTGGCGAAGGCCTTCAGTTCCCGAATGACATTTGTTTCGCCGGCACTGCTACACGTCCAAAGCGAATGACATTTGACTTGATGATGTCGATTGCAGCACCTTCCATGTGAGCATTGGGGGAATAGCAATAAAAAAATAAACAAGCGTTTACAAGCTTCATACACATCATATAATCATTAAAAATAAAAATAAGCTTGTTACGCTGCCCTAAGTTGTAGTTTCTTACTTTGTTTTACGACGTTGCAGCCGACCATAGGAACCTAAGCCAACACTAGTCAGATCCACAGCGTAATTAGAAAATGGCGCCTGTCGCATCGCACCTGTCGCATCTCTCAGAATATGTTCGCGTAGTTTATTTTTTCACGGCAGCACTTGTGTGTTCCCGTGCAAAGCATCGTGCTCAAGAGCGAATAATTCTGGAGCAGACACGAGTTATTATGCGTCAGCTTCAGGACATTGAACTTCAATTAATTTTAAACCATTTCAACCTGATCTTCATATAACGTTCAAAGCACTTTTTTAAAAGTTTAGTGCAAATAAAAGACGGGAAGTTTTATTTTTAGCTGAATATGATTTGTTTTATTTACTTTAAGGTAAATCGCACTTCGCGAGCTGTGTCGTCGAGAGTAGGCATTTCTCAGTCAACTGAGTTCTGGCGAAGGCATTTGGTGGCGAATGGCATTCGGACGAATGCCATTTCGTTCGCCCGTGTGGCACCGCGCGAATTGCAATAAATCTGAAGGCATTCGGGGGTAAATGCCATTTTCTCTGCCCGTGTGGCACGGGTACAATTTTGGTTCACGACAAGTTAAGGGGGTGTCCACGGGAGCACGTAAATAGATAGATAGATAGATAGATAGATAGATAGATAGATAGATAGATAGATAGATAGATAGATAGATAGATAGATAGATAGATAGATAGATAGATAGATAGATAGATAGATAGATAGATAGATAGATAGATAGATAGATAGATAGATAGATAGATAGATAGATAGATAGATAGATAGATAGATAGATAGATAGATAGATAGATAGATAGATAGATAGATAGATAGATAGATAGATAGATAGATAGATAGATAGATAGATAGATAGATAGATAGATAGATAGATAGATAGATAGATAGATAGATAGATAGATAGATAGATAGATAGATAGATAGATAGATAGATAGATAGATAGATAGATAGATATTGTTACGGGAAAGATTTATTCACCGAGAGCTGGTCTTGCTAACGGCTTAGAGAGCGCACAGTCAAGCAGGCCAACGGGAGAAGCTTCAGAGTCCAACCCACTACAACCACGTTGTCGTCTTCTTCATTTGGGTGCCAATTCAGCTGTGTCGGTGCGACAGTTCCATACACGTATCATCACCCCGGCCCGTAAGGCACCGTCTCGGTGCATGTTAAGTGAGCGAGTCGGTGTTGTAGGGCTTGAGACGAGAAACGTGGACCACTTCCGTTCTGGGAGCAGCAGCTGATGAGTTGGTGGTAGCGACAATCTCGTAGGTCACAGGTGTGACCTGACGAATGACTCGGTAGGGCCCAGCGTATCGCGATAGTAGTTTCTCGCAGAGGCCAACACGTCGAGATGGGAGCCACAGGAGAACAAGAGATCCCGCAGAAAAAACGGCATCTCTATGTCGACGGTCATAAAGAGACTTCTGTGCTGTCTGCGACGACGATAACCGAGCACGCGCTACCGCACGTGCCGTGAGGGCACGGGTGATTGCATCCTGAGCGTACGAGGTGGAGGATGGGTGGTCTGATGAAAGCAGTGTGTCGAAGGGCAGTAAGGGATGACGTCCGTAGAGTAGATAAAAAGGGGAGTAGCCCGCTGTTTCATGACGCGACGAGTTATAGGCGAAGGTTACGAACGGAAGAGTTAAGTCCCAATCAGTGTGGTCGGTAGATACGTACATGGAAAGCATGTCCGTCAATGTGCGGTTTAGTCGCTCCGTAAGGCCGTTAGTCTGAGGGTGGTAAGATGTGGTGAAGTTGTGACGGGTAGCGCAAGATCGGAGTAGATCATCAACCACACGAGATAGAAAGTAGCGACCACGGTCTGTGAGCAGGTGAGTCGGAGCGCCGTGCTGGAGAATAATGTCGTACAGCAGGAAGTCGGCAACGTCGGTTGCGCCGCTGGTTGGTAGCGCTCGAGTGATTGCATACCGAGTGGCATAGTCTGTGGCCACTGCAATCCATTTATTTCCAGTTGTAGAAGTAGGAAAAGGGCCTAGCAAGTCCAACCCCACTCGATAAAATGGCTCGGCTGGAACTTCAATAGGTTGAAGTAGACCGTGATGAAGATGGTTGAAGATGGTCCGTGATGACTGCGAACGGACGTCCGTATAAGTACGGACGGAATTTCGCAATAGCCCAAACGAGGGCTAAGCATTCCCGCTCAGTGATGGAATAATTTTGTTCCGCTTGCGACAAAAGACGGCTAGCGTAGGCTATCACACGGTTGGTGCCATTCTGTATCTGAGCGAGTATAGCACCAATGCCATGGCCGCTTGCATCGGTGCGAAGCTCTGTTCGAGCCGCTGGATCAAAATGAGCCAACACAGGTGGTGATGTGAGGGCGGTAATTAGCGACGCGAAGGAATGTTCTTGGTCGCTTCCCCAAGAAAATGCCACATTCTTTTTGAGGAGATCCGTGAGGGGCCTAGCAATATCCGCGAAATTGAAGACAAAGCGGCGGAAGTATGAGCAGAGCCCAATAAAACTGCGAACTTCTTGTGTGGAACGCGGAACCGGGAATTCTCGGACTGCACGGACTTTGTCAGGGTCGGGTTGAACACCAGTGGCGTCAACCAGGTGGCCGAGTAGTTTAATCTGCCGACGTCCAAATGAGCATTTCGACGAATTGAGTTGGAGACCAGCGCAACGAAAAACGTCAAGAATTGCCGAGAGGCGAGACAGGTGGCTTTCGAAGGAGGGCGAGAAAACTATTACATCATCCAGATAGCAGAGGCAGGTCGACCATTTGAAACCGCGAAGAAGAGAGTCCATCATACGCTCAAAAGTAGCCGGGGCATTGCACAAACCAAAAGGCATGACCTTGAATTGGTAAAGGCCGTCGGGTGTGATGAATGCCGTCTTCTCGCGGTCACGGTCGTCGACCGAAATTTGCCAGTATCCGGATCGAAGGTCAAGGGACGAGAAATAGTTGGCGCCGTAGAGGCAGTCGAGTGCATCATCGATTCGAGGTAAAGGATAAACGTCCTTCTTGGTGATCCGATTCAGGTGGCGATAGTCGACGCAAAAACGCCAAGTGTTGTCCTTCTTTTTAACTAAGACCACAGGGGAGGCCCAAGGACTCGATGACGGCTCAATGACGTCTTTACTGAGCATTTTCTCGACCTCCGTCTGTATTACTTGGCGCTCAGCACGTGACACGCGATAAGGGCGTTTGTGAAGTGGACTGGCGTCGCCGGTGTCGATGCGGTGGGTTACGGCACTTGTGCGGCCCAGGGGACGGTCGTTAACGTCAAAGATATCCAGGTAAGAAAATAGAACACCCCGGAGCGCCGCAACTTGGGAAGGTAAGAGGTCACTGGATATCATTTTGTCGAGGAACGCCTTATTTTGCGACGTGATGACAGGTTTCGTCATGGTCTTAGTGTCAGGTGTGAAAGAACAAATCGAACATTCATCAAGGGTGGAAAGATCGGCTAAAGTGATGCCTTGGGGAAGCACTTGGGTCGACGTAGAGAAGTTCAGAACTGGAAGTAGCACCGTGTTGTTAGAAACAACCACTATAGTATGTGGTAGTGCGATGTGGTGCGTAAGAGTCAAATCAATGAGGGGAGCTACCAGATAGTCTCCATCAGGAACGGACGGGAAGGGCGACAGAGGAATGTACATAGCAGCCTGGGGCGGTAGCCGTAGAGACTCCACGGATCGTAGCCGAGTGCGACTTGGAGGAGTGAAATCGGAGCACAAAGGCAATTCGAGCCGTAAGATACCGGTAGAACAATCGATGAGGGCGGAGTGGGCGGTTAAGAAGTCAATTCCAAGGATGACGTCGTGTGGACAAGCATCGAGGACTGCGAAGAGAACGGAAGTGTGGTGGCCAGCAACAGTAACGCGGGCAGTGCACATACCAAGCACCGATGTTCGACTTCCGTTGGCAACTCGAACAGTAGAGAACATAGCTGGTGTGAGAACCTTTTTCAGGCGAGATCGAAGTGTAGAACTCATAACAGATACTTGGGCACCAGTGTCAATTAGAGCAGTAACGGCGTGGCCATCAACGAACACCCGAAGTAAATTGCGTCTTGAATTTGTAGCCGGTTGAGGGTTTTCGTTCCGAGTCGTCAACGCAGCGCCACCTCCAGGAGCTGCACTCGTCAGTTTCCCGGGGAATGGGCAGAATAAGCCGGTGACGGAGAGCGGCGGCGTTGAGGGGAGCGTGACGGCCGACCCTGAGGTGACGGCGAGCGGCTGGACCAGTTTCTCTGGGCGACGACGTCAGCGTAGGATGGTTCGGAGCGTAAAAATGAACGGCGAGCTGAAGGGTCCAGAGTATGGTCATCCGGAAAACCGGGTTGCGAATAGTGTCCGCGGTCCTGACGGCGATCTACATTACGAAAGCTTGGCCGGAAATACGACCTGTTGCGGCAATGGCGGGAGATGTGCCCAACTCGAGAGCAAGAAAAGCAGATTGGTCGATCATCATGCGTGCGCCACTCAGATGGATTTCGGTAGCGTGGTGGAAACCGAGGAGCCGAAGCTGCCGCAGCGACAAGTGGAGCAGAGTGGTGGTCAGCGTTGTGGACGGGAGTGCTCATGGGCTGCGGCATAAGTCTGGCGGGCTGGGGAACCTGGACGCCCAGGTTAGCAAACTCCTGACGTACGACGGCTTGAATAAGCGAGACTGTTGCCCACTTGTCTTGCGCAGGGGGCTGATAGGAAGCGGGTGCCATGGCTTCCAGCTCCTGGCGAACAATCCTTGCGATATTGGCAGGAGGGGCGAGTGAACGGGGCGCTGAAAAATCCTCGCAAGACGAAGTCGCAGCAGTGTTTGGTAATCTCGCGATTTGGTGGGTGATTCGCCTGCTTTTAGCTTGCTCAAATCGCCGGCATTCAGATATGATGGAGTCGACAGTGGTGCAGTTCTTGCACATTAGTATGTTGAAAGCATCATCAGCAATGCCTTTCAACACGTTGCTGATCTTGTCCGCCTCGGACATGTTTTTGTCCGTCTTCCGGCACAGTGCCAGTACGTCTTGGATGTACGTGACGTACGACTCCGTCGATGATTGAACACGCGACGCGAGTTCCTGCCTGGCTGCCATCTGACGAGCAACTGACCGACCGAACAAATCGCCAAGTTTTTGCTTGCATGTGTCCCAGCTGGTTAATTCTTCTTCATGCGTCTCATACCAGGCGCGTGCCGTACCACGTAGGTAGAATAGAATATTTGCCAGCATAAGCGTTTCGTCCCACCTGTAGTGCTTGCTGACGCGCTCGAATAATGCGAGCCATTCTTCGACGTCCGTGCTGTCCGTCCCGGAAAACGTGCCAGGGTCGAGAAGATGGGGGGGAATCACAGGCGATGGAGCCGGCGCGGATGGCGAGGCCTGAGTGCCAGTTTCAGGCATCGTGGCTGGACAAAGCTGGCGTCCACTGCGGAGTTCCAGAGCCGGGTTGTGTGAAGACCCAGCACCTTCCACCAAAAGATGTTACGGGAAAGATTTATTCACCGAGAGCTGGTCTTGCTAACGGCTTAGAGAGCGCACAGTCAAGCAGGCCAACGGGAGAAGCTTCAGAGTCCAACCCACTACAACCACGTTGTCGTCTTCTTCATTTGGGTGCCAATTCAGCTGTGTCGGTGCGACAGTTCCATACACGTATCAATATATATATAGATAGATAGATAGATAGATAGATAGATAGATAGATAGATAGATAGATAGATAGATAGATAGATAGATAGATAGATAGATAGATAGATAGATAGATAGATAGATAGATAGATAGATAGATAGATAGATAGATAGATAGATAGATAGATAGATAGATAGATGGATGGATGGATGGATGGATGGATGGATGGATGGATGGATGGATGGATGGACGGACGGACGGACGGACGGACGGACGGACGGACGGACGGACAGACAGACAGACAGACAGACAGACAGACAGACAGACAGACAGACAGACAGACAGACAGACAGACAGACAGACAGACAGATAGATAGATAGATAGATAGATAGATAGATAGATAGATAGATAGATAGATAGATAGATAGATAGATAGATAGATAGATAGATAGATAGATAGATAGATAGATAGATAGATAGATAGATAGATAGATAGATAGATAGATAGATCTTGAGCGCCATTTCTTTCGACTACGCGGCTTTTTCCGTGTGGTCGCGCACGCACGAGCGGACAAGTCGCGGCCTCCCACGGCAATCCCTGTAACTACAAAGCGCGCCATGTTCAAAACAGCCAATGGCAGATACATGGCCTTCTACGCACAATTTTTGAGCGTCTTCCGCCATTTATCAAAAAAAGAGAAAGATATTTTCTGCTCGCTGATAATTTATTGTGAATTCCAGGCCACATACTGCGCTATAATATTTTGGTCGCGTGTTCTCGGGAGCTTTTACCACCGACTGGCAGCGTTTTATGACCATGCTCAAAAAGTGTTGGAGGGCCCCTTTTAAAGCCACGTAGTGGGTGCTTAGCAAGAAGGAAAAGGTTTCATGCACCAAAAGGAAGCAAGAAAAAACAAGAGAGAAAAACAGGGAGGTTAACGAGACACACATGCCCTGCTTGCCACCCTACGTTGGGGGTATGGGAAAGGGGAGGATAAAGATGAAAGAAAAAGGAAAGAGAAGAGAAAGAGACATAAAATTGTCACTACATGGACTGACACGTATGCAGCGGTGGCAGCACACGAAAGTGAAATGCGTTCACAAAGTGTCTGAAGTACGCACTAGGAACAACATATCGCTATCACGTTCAACTTCTAAAGGCGAGGCTTTAGGGTCCCCTAGTTTCATAACTCACTGGAGGAGATCAATGCCCTCAAAATTCACGCAGTTTGTTCGGACAGCGATGTCGTTGACACACGAGTTGAGACCAACGGTTGAGTCACGATACAGAGCACTCTAGACGAGACCACACATCACCATCTCATTTCACCCCACATCTGCCGCCTCGCCATTTTTTGCGTGTTCTTGAACAACGAGTGAAGCTGTCTGTGTGTCTGTAGCTGTAAAGTCAAGTCAAAATCCTTGACGATGTGGCGCATACCCACGCTGGGGGATTGGGCAAGAACCAGATAGTTTTCATGAATTCCTTCCTTATTAACAGGTTAAAATTAATCTATTTACGAGAAATAAAAGAAAGATTCAACAAGACGAATTTGATAGTTGAGTTGTAAATAATCCGTAGTGTAACGCAATAAAGTGGCGTATTAGATTTCATGGGAATTTGAAAAAGTCAAAATCCACCGAAGAATGATTTCAACACTTAAACCTATTTGAACTTTAGACGAACTCCTGCAATGCGTCAACAATCTTCCGTCGCCGTGGCCAGGAGACAAAGCCCCGAAAGAAAGCCCACTTTGAGCATTTAGATCTGCTCACTAAGCTCACCCATTAAGAGCGGGTTTACCTAACAACCTTTATGTCTATAAGAGCAGAAGAGACATCCAACCAGCCATTTCCTATAGTGGGCCGCGCTCGCAAAGCTGCCGCGCAAGCTCAAGCAAATCTCTCTAATAAATGTTTACGAACAAGTATACGAATAAGTATACCAGTATAACATCGGAGCCATAAATAATCTGGAGAAATTAAAAAGAAGACGGCGGCGCTAGTGACGCTTCTGCGCGTGAGGCCGCGTGCCACGAGCAGAACGAGGTTTGGCGAAGCGGAACGCAAGCCTGCGTCATTTTGTTCACCATTGGTGTTCGCGAGCACTGAAAGTGTGCGGTTCATCATCAGGTCCACTGATGAAGCTTCACCAAGACGAGTCCCTGGGCGAGCAGTCGGAAGACACCTGCTCCACGACTTTTCCTACTTCGGCAAAACGCTTCTTCGAAACCGACGGAAACGACGACGAGCGTTGCTCAGGCACAGGTCGGCAGTTTGACTCCATCCACGGCTGTTCGAATGACGACGACGATAACGCTGCCCGTTACGACTGCGTGAACTACCGCTGCGATGCCCAGGTGACATTCGGAGCAACAGCCGTGCATGCACCTCGCACGCCATACCCGAGTTCCAACGCTTTCACAATCGAAGACGTCGAAGAAGAAGGTCTAAGAACTCTACGAGGACAGTTCCTGCGGCGCTTCAGCACACGCCGGCCTTTCGAACGTCGCTTTTC
The DNA here is from genome assembly GCF_043290135.1 of Rhipicephalus microplus. NCBI lineage: Eukaryota > Metazoa > Arthropoda > Arachnida > Ixodida > Ixodidae > Rhipicephalus > Rhipicephalus microplus. The sequence continues at coordinate 37,109,396 of NC_134709.1, read as the reverse complement.
GATCCAGGGACCGGACTCGGGACTACCGAAAAGGCACGCGGTGCCGTTCGATCGTCTCGTCACGGCTGTCAACGCATCCATTACCAGTCTTACACGCAGCGAGGCTCCGCGACGCCAGGTGTGGCACCGAGCATCGCCGATCGCAAAGGCCACGCCACGCAGGAGTCCAACTCGCTCACCCGAAATGTACAGCGGTCGAGCGTCGTTATGCCGTACCGTTGGCGCGACACGCGCGTCGATCGGCGTTCGGATCACTGCGGCCCTGACCTGTCGTCCAGGAGAGGGACGTCTTCGGCGTCGTCGTCGTCCAAACAAGGGCAGCGAGAACGGGACACCAGCGGTCCGTTTCATTGCAGCGATGGCGACGGTAAGACGATGACCACGGCGGGACTGTGACGTACATGATAAGGAGCTTTGTCTACGTTGCGTAAGCTGCAGCCGCCAAGAAGCCCAGGGACAATGTGCGCAATTAGTGCAAGGCTCTAACTCCGACTAGATATTTCCGAGAAGATTATTCTGTTTTATTTTCCTAATATCTTGCAGTAGCTCTTGCGCTTAGATTTAATTTTTGTGAGGTTTGCCAGGTGGAATAAATCTACGAACCGAAAACAACTTGTACTGTTCACTGTTTGCAGCACGGACTTTCGAGCCTTGCATACGTCATCTGTAAGCTGTGAACCATACCTCACGGGCGATACCTGTGCCCGTTGAAGCGAATCATTGAAATGTAACTAAACCTATCAGTGTACTAAAGCTGAAGGACTCCAATCGTAACAAAAAAAAATTATACTCCTATTTTTGTACACGCAGTCCACGACTGCTGGGTACAGCGATGATAGTCTCAAATAACTTGCAGCTTAATTAGCAGTGTTGCCATTTCGATTATAATATTCACAGGTAATGGTAGAGTCAAGCTGCTGACTGTGTCTCCGTTGTTTTCTGGAATATTCATTTCATTCTGACGGCAAGAACAAAAGAAAAAAAAGCAAGGAAACCACTGGGATTCTTTAGAAAAGCTTATTGCCTGACGAACTTAACGCCGCAAGAAACTATAGGAATCCATCCAGTACGAGCGGAGTTACAAAGAATTGTCGCACCCTGCAATCGCATTCTCTCGTCCCGGTGAAAGAGCTGGACGCTAAACAAGGAGCGATGGCAGGGGCAAAGAAAAAAAAATCGGCAGTTCCCACGGCAGTTCCTTGTTAAAATAAGGTTATGCGAAGCATGTGGAGGGAAGGTGACAGTGTTGCAATTTTTTTTATTGAGCGACACGTCATGAAATGACGCTGAATAGATGCTCTTGCGCACGTATAACATATTTGCATGTCTATTAATCTTTTCCCGACAAAGATGGAACAGGCAAAGATAACTGCTTTATTCAAATCAGGCGACCGAAGTGATATGTCGATTGTCGGCCGTATTGCAAAAGGCTTGGAAAGGAATATTTGTAAAAGGGTTGCGTCATTTTGTGAAAAATATCGACTCTTAACTCCATACCATTTTAGGTTCCGTAAGGACCTGTCGATAGAATCGGCTCTATTAACACAGAAGGATTTATTTTAAATGGTTTTGAAGAGAAACATTACCATTGGGTGTATTTTTTTCAAAGCTTTTGACAGGATAAACGATGTTACTTTACTAAAAAAAAAAAACGGGCAGGTCCCACCTACAGTGGGAATCGATGATATGCGAAGAAGGAATGAGAAATGTTGATATATGTCTCTTTAAAATCAGCACTACATAACGAAGTGGAGGTAAATGATACCACACATGCCTTTCGTGTCATGATTATCATGTTTGGATGTGTCGTTTACCTTCGTCATCTAATCACGTCACGCGATACGAAGTTTAGTATATGTGGAGCGAGCGAAATGGCCGCGAGCACGCTATCAGCGTGGTATGTTGTCATGTTCTTACATGACACGCGTGTCAGGATTGTCATGTTTGCACCAGTCACATATTTTGTAATTCATTATTGTCACGTAACGCCAAATTTGGTACATGTGAAGCTAGCAAAACGGCCGCGAGCGCCTCGTGAAGGGCCCAATATACTCCAAAGTAGCGTTGACGCGCATGCACGCTGGCCACAACGACGGTACGTTAGCTAAATGCGAGCACTCCGTAGTCTGACGCCAGGCGCGAACAGCGTCCGTCGGCACGGCCCAACGGCAGACCGGCGGGAAGTGTGACATGCTGCATTTGGCGCCGATGCGTTACCCCGACAACACTGCGTCTCCCTCATTTCGTGACAGAGGGACCCCAGACGCACTGAAACGCGCATGCGTCAAAGTAAAGCAGCGCACCACGCGCCTGCGAGTATCTGGCAGGACCGGCGCCTGGCGTCGCAACGCCGGCGTGACGCGACGAAATCAACGTTAGCGAGCACGCGCACCGCTTCACGTCGAAATGTATTGGCACCTTCACCATGGCATGTAGTCGTGTTCTCATATGACACGCATCCCACGATTATCATGTTTGCACCAGTCACATACCTGTGTCTTCCATTGGCGTTACGTAATACCAAATTATGGCATCGGCACTAGAAACGCCAGAGGAGAGCTACTAGTAGAATTCGCAGAACGCAATAATTTGCGGATTTTGAATACCTTCTACCGAAAACGAGAAAACCGCAAGTGGACATGGAGGAGCCCTAATGGCGAAAATAAGAACGAAATAGACTTTATAATGACTGCACACCCAGGAATCGTGCAGGATGTGGAAGTGGTTGGCAAGGTACGATGCAGTGACCATAGAATGGTGCGGTCTCGAATTCGCCTAGACTTGAAGAAGGAACGGCAGAAACTGATACGCAAGAAGCCAATCAATGAGCTAGCACTGAGAGGGAAAGTACAGGAATTCAGAGTGTCGCTGCAGAACAGGTACTCGGCTCTTAGTGAGGATACCAACCTTAGCGTAGATACAATGAATGATAATCTGACGAGTATCATTACGGAGTGTGCAGTGGAAGTTGGAGGCAGGGTAGTTAAACAGGACACTGGCAAGCTTTCCCAAGAAACAAAGAACCTAATTAAGAAGCGTCAAAACATGATAGTGTCAAGTACAACAGACAAAATAGAACTGGCAGAGCTTTCGAAGTTGATTAATAGACGTAAAGCATGCGATGTGAGAAGGTATAACACGAAGAGAATTGAACACGCTCTGAAAAACGGAAGAAGCGTCAAAGCAGTGAAGAGGAAACTTGGGATAGGCAAAAGTCGGATGTGTGCACTAAGGGACAAAGAAGGCAAAATAACTACCAATACGGATAGGGTAGTTAAAATAGCGGAGAAGTTTTACAGAGATCTGTACAGTAGCCGAGACAACCACGACCTTAATACTATAAGAACTAGCAGTAACCCAGATGACACCCCACCAGTAATGATAGAATAAGTCAGAAAAGCTTTGGAGAGCATGCAAAGAGGCAAAGCTGCTGGTGAGGATAAGTAACATCAGATCTGCTGAAAGATGGAGGACAGATTGTGTTAGAAAAACTAGCCACCCTGTTTACGAGGTGTCTCCTGACGGGAAGGGTACCAGAGTCTTGGAAGAACGCTACCATCATCTTAATACATAAGAAAGGAGATTACAAGGACTTGAAGAATTACAGGCCGACCAGCTTGCTCTCTGTAGTATACAAGCTATTTACAAAGGTAATTGCAAACAGAGTAAAGAAAACATTAGAATTCTATCAACCAAAGGAACAAGCAGGATTTCGAACAGGCTACTCAACAATTGACCACATTCATACTATCAATCAGGTAATAGAGAAATGCTCAAAGTATAACCAACCACTATACATAGCCTTCATAGATTACGAGAAGGCGTTTGATTCAGTAGAAATATCAGCCGTCATGCAGACACTGCGGAATCAGGGCGTAGATGAAGTATATATAAACATTCTGGAAGAAATCTACAGGGGATCAACTTTACCATAGTGCTTCGTAAAGAAAGCAACAGAATACCAATCAAGAAGGGTGTAAGGCAGGGGGACACAATCTCCCCAATGCTATTTACCGCATGCTTACAGGAGGTTTTCAGAAGCCTAGAATGGGAACAGTTAGGGATAAGAGTTAATGGAGAATACCTTAGTAACCTGCGCTTCGCCGATGACATTGCATTGCTGAGTAACTCAGGGGACGAAGTGCAGCTCATGATTACGGAGTTAGACAAGGAGAGCAGAAAGGTGGGTCTTAAAATTAATCTTCAGAAAACGAAAGTAATGTACAACAACCTCGGGAAGGAGCAGCGCTTCGAGATAGGTAATAGTGCAATTGAAGTTGTAAAAGACGATGTCTACTTAGGGCAGGTAATAACCGCTGAGCCTAACCACGAGATTGAAGTAACTAGAAGAATAAGAATGGGGTGGAGAACATTCGGCAAGCACTCTCAAATTATGACAGGTAGATTGCCACTATCCCTCAAGAGGAAGGTATATAACAGCTGTATCTTGCCGGTACTTAGCTACGGAGCAGAAACCTGGAGACTTACAAAAAGGGTTCAGCTTAAATTGAGGACAACGCAGCGAGCAATGGAAAGAAAAATAGTAGGTGTAACCTTAAGAGACAAGAAGAGAGCAGAGTGGATTAGGGGACAAACGGGGGTTAAGGATATCATAGTTGAAATAAAAAGGAGGAAATGGACTTGGGCCGGGCATGTAGCGCGTAGACAGGATAACCGCTGGTCATTAAGGGTAACTAACTGGATTCCCAGAGAAGGGAAGCGGATTAGGGGGAGACAGAAGGTTAGGTGGGCAGATGAGATTAAGAAGTGTACGGGTATAAATTGGCAGCAGCAAGCACAGGACTGGGTTAACTGGCGGAACATGGGAGAGGCCTTTGTCCTGCAGTGGACGTAGTCAGGCTGATGATGATGATGAATACCAAATTTGGCATATTTGATTGATTGATTGATTGATTGATTTGTGGGGTTTAACGTCCCCAAACCACCATATGATTATGAGAGACGCCGTAGTAGAGGGCTCCGGAAATTTTAAATTTGGCATATGTGAAGCGAGCAAAACAGCCGCGAGGGCATCATCAGTGTGGCATGTAGTCACGTTGTGACATGACACGCATGTCGTGATTATCAGGTTTAGATGTGTCATTCACCTATGTCGTCCGTTCGCGTTGTAATATTGAGTTTGGCACATGTAAAGCTAGCGAAACGGCCGCAAGCACATCATGACCGTCGCATGTAGTCATGTTGTTACATGACACGCATCTCACGCTTATCACGTTTGCACTAGTATAATGTCTTCGTCATCCATTCACGTACCGTTATACCAAATTTGGTATATGTGAAGCTAGCGATACGGCCGCGAGCGCATCATAAGCGTGGGACGTCATCATGTTGTTACATGACATGCATGTCATGAATTTCATGTTAGGGTCTGTCACTTGTGTTCACCATGCAATCACGTCATACCATACCAGTTTTGCAACATGCCATGAGAACTAAACCACAGCAAGAGCTGCAGGTTCTAGAATTTTAAATCATGACATTCAAGCTATGCTTGTCATGAGTTTCATGTTAGGACTAGTCAAATATGTTCTCCATACGGTCATGTTATGCCATACTAAGTTTGGTATCGATACCATTATCGAAACGGACAGGAGAGCTTAAAGTCGTAGGCGGCTAGCTAGCTAGCTAGCCGCCTACGACTTTTAGCTCTCTATCTATCTATCTATCTATCTATCTATCTATCTATCTATCTATCTATCTATCTATCTATCTATCTATCTATCTATCTAGCTCCCGAAAGGCTAGCTATCTATCTATCTATCTAGCTGGCTAGCTAGCTAGCTAGATAGATAGATAGTACGATGAGGGTTCTATACGCTTTTGTGAAGGCAACCCCCAACCAAAGGCGACAAAGAAGCGAAGCTTCACGTCGACAAAGTCCGGATGGAGGTTGAAGTTCCAGTCGAGGGTTTATTTGGTATAGTATCGTATGTCTTATGCTTGGGGTGTTCCACTCCTGCAGACTCCGACTACGTGCCAGGTGACGAAGTTGTTTTGCAGCGTCAGTCCTTGACAAAAGAATCGGAAGGGTGTGCTCTTCTTGGTGCGATGTGCGAGCCACGATGTCTGCGAAATCATTGCCACTGATCCCACAATGGCCAGGGAGCCACTGAAACTTGACCTCGTAGCCTGTTTCTGCGACGTGGTGGAGAAGCTTGACAACTTCGTAAGTTAATTGTTCATGGCGACCTCGTCGAAAGACTGACTGCATGCTCTGTAGGGCTGGTTTCGAGTCGGAAAACACAGCCCATTTACTCGGTCTTTGGGATTTGATGTACTCTAGGACGCCACGCAAAGCCGCAAGTTCTGACGCCGTAGACGTAGTGATGTTTGACAGTTTGATTCGCAGAGTGATTCCTCTAGCTGGAATCACCACCGCACCACCAGAACCAGAGGCTGTGGTTGAACCATCGGTGTATATGTGCACGTGGTTGTTGTACATTTCGTGCAGAAGGCTCAAGCTCAATTGCTTTAGGGCTGATGAAGGCAAATTTGATTTTTTCTGTATTCCTGGAATTGAAACACGTACTTGTAGAAGCGTCAGGCACCACGGAGGATACACCAGTTTCTCAGCAGGCGTAAAACCTGACGTAAACGACGCACGATGAGCACAGACAATTGCACTAAATTTCGTGCGGGGCCTCTCAGTAGCGAGGGTTGCCAAGTGGTGGGAAGGATTCCTAGCATGTTGCCTGAGGTACGTACGCATCGTTTCAATGGTGATGTGCGTCATGATCGAGTAGTGCTGTGCAATGGCAATTGTTTCAGCTGTCGATGCGCAGCGTGGTAAACCAAGGCATATCCTAAGCGCTTGGGCTTGAATATTTTGGATTGTGCGCGGGTTCGTTTTGCACGTGTTAGATATATCAGGTAGGCTATACCGCATGATTGCAATAAATAATACCTTGTACAGCTGTAACATAGACCCGACAGACATTCCTTAACTTTTCCCAGCAAGAAACCTGAATAAGTGACAAATGGCAAATAGCCGCTTTTTCACGTAGTTTACGTGGGGTGTCCAAGACAGGTTTCGGTCGATTACGACTCCCAAGAACCTGTGACTCCGGTTGCACGACACCAACTGCCCGTTAATTGATATGCCGCAAGCGGACATTGGTTTTCTGGTGAAAGCAACGACTGCACACTTCCCACTTGCGATTTCGAGCCCTTGTTTGCGTAGGTGGTACGATGTAACTGATGCTGCCTTCTGAACTCGAACGCGAAGTTGAAGTCGAGTCACACCTGATGTCCACACACAGATGTCATCAGCATAAATGGAAAGTCGTACACTGCTTGGTTGCTTGCCAAATAGTCCGATGAGTGTTAGGTTGAACAGCGTCGGGCTTAGCACTCCGCCTTTCGGGACTCCTCGGCTGCAGTAATACTCGGGTGTCAGGCCATTCTCTGTCTGCACGTGAAATGATCTATTCTGTAGGTAGCACCCACGTATATATCCTGCCACCGATTCCCAATGCTTCTAGTGCGCTGAGAATGGCTTCGTGGGTGACATTGTCGTATGCCCCTTCAACGTCAAAAAATAGAGCAGCAGATAACCGTTCGCAGGCCTTCTGGTGTTCTATATATGTCACCAAGTCAACTACATTGTCAATTGACGAGCGGCCTCGTGTGAACCCGGACATGGCATCTGGATATATTTCGTAGAACTCTAAGTACCATTCCAGACGCGTTAAAATCATACTTTCCATAACTTTTGCCACACAGCTCGCGAGGGCAATCGGGCGGTAAGAGGAAATGTCCAAGGGTTACTTGCCAGCTCTGAGAAGTGGAATGAAGCGATTTGACTTCCATTCCTGTGGAACCATGCCAGTTTGCCAGGAGTCGTTGTACAGCTGCAAGAGTGCCTTCCGAGTTTCATCTCCTACGTGGCATAGAGCGCGGTAAGTGATGCCATTAGGTCCTGTCACTGAAGAACGTCTACACAAAGCAAGCGTTGCCTTTAGTTCGTCTATTGAAAACGAAATCTCCTTTCGGGGATCACGTGAGGATACAATAAAGTCGGGCGTCTTCGTCCCAGTTGAATTTGACCCGCAGGCAATCCTTCGACAGAAAGAATCTGCGACATCAACCTCTTCGCAGCGTAAGTGAAGTGCCAGAAATTTTAATGGGTAGCGCTGAATAATGGTTGTACTAAGACCCCGGACAGTTCTCCAGATTAGTGACAGAGGCTTTCTGGGATCCAAAGACTCGCAAGAAGATACCCATCGTTGCTTGTCCAAGTTGTCCATCTGACGCTGTATTTTCTTTTGTGTGCGTCTGGCCACTCTCAGATCATCAAGTGACCTCGTGCGTCTATAACGTCGTTTTGCACGACGACGAATCGCTCGGAGTTTCTCAAGATCAATGTCCATATCAGTGCGAGATGAGCTCACCGAAAGCGAACGCGTCGTTGTCTGTAGGGCACTCTTTATTGCGTCCTCTAGGTTGAAAGGTGAGGCGCCAACATAGTCTTCCATGATTAACTTGTATTTTTGCCAATCGGTGCACTGGACGGCTCTGGAGGACTTGAGACTTGGAAAGCCGTCAATCTTCAGGTATGTTGAGACGTGGTCACTACCCCTTGTTTACAAATCCGAAAACCAGTGCACTCTGCTGGAGAACGAGCGTGAGACGAAAGTGAGGTCCTGGCAACTGCTATAGGCCGATCCGCGCAGATAAGTAGGGCTGCCGTCATTCACGAGGATAAGTTCACATGCAGAAGCGAAATACACTAACTGTCTACCTTTAGTGTTGACCCTGGAGCTTCCCCATAAGTAGTGGTGGGCATTGAAGTCGCCAGTTATCACCCATGGCTGGAGAGTTGAATTCAAAATTCCGCGCAAGCGCTCACGGTCTAGACGACTTGATGGAGGTAGGTAGGCTCCGATGATGGTGAATGAGGTCTTCTTGTTTTTACTTTTAGGCAAAAAAACGTACTGGTTTTCCTCGTCAAGGGGTACAGGGTGATGAACATAAGTTAAGTCGCGCCGTATGAACACAACGACCTTGCTGCGCTCTCCGTGGGTAGAAGACATAAAGCACTCATATCCAGACAGCCTCATCTGAGCTGACAGGTTCGGTGCACAAATCACAATTATGGAGAACTGGTTCGTGAATACATATTGCCGGAACTCGGACATACGCACCCTAAGTCCTCTGGCATTCCACTGAAGGACAGATGCGTTCTTGACCTCTTCTCGAAAGTATAACATGTTGTGGGCCATCGTTTTACCTTAGAGCTGCAAGCACCGGACTCCAAGTGTTCAGCACTTGGAGTGCGCTCTGAGCTGATGGGGTGTTCATGTTGCTTAGGGGCATGCGCATTGCGCTCATAAGGGTCTGCAACATGTTGATGACCTGGTAATCCTCAGTTGTCTTTTCATCAGTGGTTCGTAATGGCATCGAGGTTGGCGGGATTCGATGCACCTCTGAAACAGGATGTGTTCGTGGAAATGATAGCCACCTCTTCACGAACAGGATGTGTTCGTGGAAATGACACCTCTTCACGAGGTGGGAGTCTTGACCCTGATACTGTTTTCGGTGTATCCGTCTTCGCAGAGCTTGACGATGGGGGGCCAGTTCTTCTTGCTTGAGATGACGTGTCTCTATCGGCAGATGTCATGTTGCGTGGTGCTCTTCTGTGGTGACGCCGACGTCGCCTAACAGTAGCAGCGGCTTCTCTGTGCGTTGAATTGTCGCGCACCGTGCGTTTCAGCACCGCGCGTTCATTTCTCACTCGTGGGCAATCTTTAGACGACGCTTTATGAGCGCTGTGGCAATTGGAGCATTTGAACGCAGTTGCGAGGCAGATGTCTTCTGAATGAGGTTCAGCACACCACGGGCACACGACATTGCTGGTACATACTCCTTTGACATGTCCCATCTTGAAACATCTGAAGCATTGTAGGAGCTTCGGTATGTATGGACGGACCTGGTGGCGAACGTGGCCAACTTTGACGTGTGGGGGAAGACTGTCTCCCTCAAAAACAATCTTCAGGCATCTTGACTGACCAAGCCTTGCGATGTGCTTGATGAGGATGTCGTCTGTAGTTGGCTTTATCAAGATTGGAAAATTGTCAGCGGGAATAGAAATGTCCACGTCATATATATATTGATGTACCGCCTCATTTATCATGGTCTAGGTGTTTCAGGGCTATCCACACAACATCTTGTCAATACTAATAACACCAGGTTTTCAGCCTGTCACAATTTCCTTCTCCCTAAAGTGCGTAGCAATTATGGAAAACTAACTCTTAAATTTACAGGTGTATCCGTATGGAACAACATACCACTTGAAATAAAGTTATGTCCCACATTCTATTCGTTTCGCAAAATGTTTAAAGAGTACCTAATCACAAAACGTGTTTTCTTAACTCTGCCGTCGTGCCTTACTCCTAATTTTAGTATTTCTTTTACTCACTATACAACTTGCTGTTACACAGAACTTTTCTTGCCTTGTTGTTATGAAATTTTAACCATTCTTTGTTTAATTCGTACAAAGTGTTTTTCACTGCTTGCTGCATTGTTATCGCACTTGACTTATTCTCTAACGGAGGACTCCCCGACAGTTTTCTAACTTCGGGACCTCCTCTGTACTGTAGAATTTTATTTATGTAAATGTATGCATTCCTGAAAATAAAGTTTGATTTGATTTGATTTGATAAATGACGCCAACACTGCCCTTACAGTCAGCGGGAATCACTGATTTAACTGTGACTCTGTCGATTTCCGAGATGTTCTGTAGGCTTTGCAGCGCATTACGGTGTAGAACATCAACTGCCAGAACATACTTTCGTGAGTTGATCCTAACGTCTTTAATCTCATTTGGAAGTTGTCTGTGTGTCTGGTGAGGTAAGGTCAAGTCAAGATCCTTGACGATGTGGCACATACCCACCCTGACGGATTGGCCAAGAACCAGACAGTTTTCATGAATTTCTTCCTCAATAACAGGTTAAAGTTAATCTATTTACGAGAAATAAAAAAAGATGCAACAAGACGAATTCTATGGTTGGATTGCAAATAATCTGTAGTGTAATGCAATACAGCGGCGTATTTGATCTAATGTGAATTTGGAAAAGTCAAGACCTATCGAAGAATGATTTCAACACTTGAACATATTTGAACTTTTGACGAACTCCTGCAACGCGTCAACAATCTTTCCGTCGCTGTGGCCGAGAGACAAAGCCCCGAAAAAAAGCACATTTTGAACATTTAAATGTGCTCACTAAGGTCGCCCATTAAGAGGTGGTTTACTTAACAAACTTTCTGTCTATAAGAGCATAATAGACATTCAGCCAGCAATATCCTATGGTATACGCTACGTTCGCAAACCTGCTGCGGAAGCTCAACGAAATCCCTTAATTGAATGTGTACGATCAACACCACCAGTATAACGTCTGAGCCATGAATAATCTGGAAAAGAAGAAAAAGAAGACGGTGGCGCTAGTGGCGCTAGTGAAGCTACTGCGCGTGAGGCCGCGTGCCACGAGCGGAACGAGGTTCGGCGAAGCAGAGCGCAAGCCCACGTCATTCTGTTCATCATCGGAGTCGGCGAGCACTGAAAGTCTGCGGTCGATCATCAGGGTCCGGTGATGAAGCTTCAAGAAGACGAGCCCCTGGACGAGAAGTGGCAATGCACCTGCGCCCTGACTTTTGCTACTTCGGCACAGCGCTGCTGCGAAACCGAAGACGAGGAGGAGGAGCGTTTCTCTGGCACAGAGCGGCGGCCGTTCAACGCCATCCGCGGCTGTTCGAGTGGCGACAACGACGGCGTCACCCGGTACGACTCCGTGAACCACCGCGGCGTCACCGGTGACATCAGGAAGACTTCGACACAGCGCTCCTGCGAAACCGAAGAAGACGAGGAGGAGGAGCGTTGCTCTGGCACAGAGCGGCGGCCGTTCAACGCCATCCGCGGCTGTTCGAGTGGCGACAACGACGGCGTCGCCCGGTACGACTTTGTGAACCACCGCGGCGTCGCCGGTGACATCAGGAAGACTTCGACACAGCGCTCCTGCGAAACCGAAGAAGACGAGGAGGAGGAGCGTTGCTCGGGCACAGAGCGGCGGCCGTTCAACACAATCCAAGGCTGTTCGACTGGCGACCACGACGGCGTCGCCCGGTACGACTCCGTGAACCACCGCGGCGTCACCGGTGACATCAGGAAGACTTCGACACAGCGCTCCTGCGAAACCGAAAAAGACGAGGAGGAGGAGCGTTGCTCTGGCACAGAGCGGCGGCCGTTCAACGCCATCCGCGGCTGTTCGAGTGGCGACAACGACGGCGTCGCCCGGTACTACTCTGTGAACCACCGCGGCGTCACCGGTGACATCAGGAAGACTTCGACACAGCGCTCCTGCGAAACCGAAGAAGACGAGGAGGAGGAGCGTTGCTCTGGCACAGAGCGGCGGCCGTTCAACGCCATTCGCGGCTGTTCGAGTGGCGACAACGACGGCGTCGCCCGGTACGACTCTGTGAACCACCGCGGCGTCGCCGGTGACATCAGGAAGACTTCGACACAGCGCTCCTGCGAAACCGAAAAAGACGAGGAGGAGGAGCGTTGCTCTGGCACAGAGCGGCGGCCGTTCAACGCCATCCGCGGCTGTTCGAGTGGCGACAACGACGGCGACGCCCGGTACTACTCTGTGAACCACCGCGGCGTCGCGGGTGACATCAGGAAGACTTCGACACAGCGCTCCTGCGAAACCGAAGAAGACGAGGAGGAGGAGCGTTGCTCGGGCACAGAGCGGCGGCCGTTCAACACAATCCATGGCTGTTCGAGTGGCTGCCACGACGGCGTCACCTCGTACGAGTCCGTGAACCACCGCGGCGTCACCGGTGACATCAGGAAGAACAACCGTGTACTCCAGACGTCATGCCCGAGTTCAAAGGCTTTCGTAATACAAGACGCCGCAGAAGAATGCGTCAGAGCTCCGCGAGGAGGTTTCGTGCCGCACTTCGGAACAGGCTGGCCCTTTGGACGTCGCTTTTCTTTAAACAGACCGGACTCGGAACCACCAAAGGACTTCGTAATTGACGAGGTACGTGGGTGCTTACTCAGTGCCGTTCGATTGGCTCTTCGCGGCTGCCAACGCACCCATTACCACCCCTACATGCAGCGAGGCTCCTGGTGTGGCACCGACAATCACCGATCGCAGAGGCCACGCTACGAAAGAGTGCAGCTCGCTCAGCCGAAATCGGCGGTGGTCGCACGTTTATAAAGACGCCGGCGTCGATCGGTGCCTTGACCACCTCTGCTCTGACCTGGTGCACGGGACGGAAGTTTCGTCGTCGTCGTCGTCCGAACACGGGCAGCGAGTGCGGAACTATTGCGAATCGCTGCGTTGCTGCGGCGAAGACGGTACGACGATGGCAAAATACTCCAGGAGCTTCGTTTACCTTCCGTTTAAAAGCAGATCTGCTTCACCTCGTCGGCTTTAAGCACTCGCATGCCGTCGGCCGTGTACAGATGGCGTCGGTAGGTACTGGCACGGATGTGTGTGACTAGGGATGCACTGCAACGGGACATGAATGAGCCCAGAGTGCCAAACTGCGCACGCCAGAAGTCCAGGGCCATGAAGCTAAAGGCGTTAAAGGCTCGAACGCCGGCTGGTGTTTCCCGGAGAAATTGTTCTCTTTTATTTTTTTAATATCGTGCTTTCGATTCCGTGCCTTGGTTTCATACTTGCTCTCATTTGTGAACTTTAATAAATGTGCGAATCGAAAACAACTTGCAGTATTCACTGTTTGCGGCATGAAGTTTCGAGCCTATCGAAGGCACGCTCAGTGTTGTTGTTGTTTTTTCGGAGAGAGGAAGGGGGGTGCGGAAGCTCTTCGCAGCGCCGCCATCAGGTCACTGTATGGGGTAGACTTTGCACCCCCTCGATATCAAGCCAATGTATCGAGCAGACTTAGCGCGTACTCTCATAGGCGACTGAAGGGGGTGCACCCCCTGCCCCCCTCGTGCGCACGCATGTGACTATTCCACACCCCCAAGCTGTTAATGCTCCCCACTGGGCGAGACTGATGCCCATCGAAGCGACTGCTTAAAATGTTCAATCAGTGTTTATTCAATGAACTTCATTCAAAAGTGGTCACAAAGTATTTGGACCATTAGCCTGTGTGGATAGTCACTGGTTCAATCTAATACATGAATATTTTTACATGCCAAGAGCACAGGAGTGTATGATAGCACATGATATGATTACGAATCTTTATACAAGTTCAATCGAATATCTTCAAAGGTATATATATATAATGAAACGGACATGACAATAAGTACGAAATTGCTGCTAAGTCCTAAGTACAAAACTAATAAAGAACTAATGACATGTATTGTGTAAAGGTACATAAGACGGGGCACCCGAAAAGAATGGGCAGAATTTTCGCATAAGGCTGCGTTTAATAATAAATAACAAAGGAACTTGCATCAGAACAAACAATAAAAAACAACAAGAAAGGGATAGACATGTACCATGTGAGACATGAAAAATTATGGTCGTGATCTTTACTGTGGTCAAGAACACGACTGATTGACAAAATGTATATTGCAAGTCAAACTAAATTTGCAGGCAAGTTTAACTTCAATTGTAATTGTGTTCCAGATTTTAGCACCAGTGAACTGCATTAACCGTTCGCCATATACATTCCTACAATTGGGAAGGTTAAAGTTGCCATTGCCTGCATGCCTTGTGTTGCGGGTAGGTGCAGAAAACGTACTCACATGTAGTGGAAAGTTGGTGTTAATGATTGACTTTATCAATATCACGGCTTTATAATTTTGCTGAAACGTGAAAGGCAGTATCTGAGTAGAGGAAAACAGGTCCTAGCTTGTGGTAGAAGAAGACGTAACGATTCGTAGGGCACGTTTTTGTAACCACACGATCGGTTCGATGTACGTTGGACAAGTAAAGCCCGATATCTCGCTAAAACAACTGATTTGAGAGTCAACTATAGAGAAGTATAATGATCGAAGCACGTTATATGGAAAGCAACATCTGGCTTTAATGAGTGTGAAGCATGCGAAAGCGAGCCTTTTGGATATGTAACGAACCTCATCCTTCCTATTCATGTTTTCGTCTATTTGAACCCCCAAATATATAAACGTGAAAATTCGCTCAATGGGCGAGTTGTTAATTTCCAAGTGCAGATGACTATAATCTAGATTTTTTCTCCCGGAATGAAATATAACGTATTTAGTTTTCGCTATAATTAATGCAAGCTTCTTGCGGGCGAAATGTGGAAACATGTGATAACTCTGCCATGACTTGTTCTTTTAGCGAACGAAGAGAGTTACCTCGAAAAAGTAATGCGATGTCATCAGCGTACATTATAATTGTGCATGAAGTAACAGACGGCCAGTCATTTGTGTATAACGAAAGATAACCTACGAGTGCACTAAAGCTGAACGACTCCAATCTTGAAGAAAATAAAACAATTGTTGCCCCTACTTCTCGTACGCGCAGTCCATAGCTGAAGAGGAGAAGAAGAAGAAAACATTTTATGGAAGCGGTACGCAAGAGGGTACTCAGGGCTGGCTGTACGAACGCGAGGGTACGCTGGCTGTCCGAACGCCTTGACCAGCGGATCCCCACGACCGTTCCTGCAGCAGCTGGTGCCGCGCTCAACCTACTGGGGTGTTCTTGGCTGAGGATTGAGTGGTTTTAACTTTCTGTCTTAGAGTCCCACTCTATAGTTTATCTGTTTCTGAGTCTCACCATATCTCTAGTGCTCATGTCGACTACTTCTCCTGGCCAGGCGCGATCCGCCTGGTCAGCGTCCCTGCCGTCTAATGAATTACCGCTAGACTCCTTTTTCCGCAGTGGTATCGACAGCATTCCCGTAGCACTGGTACCTACAAATGGAGGCTTCATCAGACTTTCAAACCCTCAGGTGGTTCAAAAAGAACTCAAGACAACTTCAAATCATTTCCAGACCATCACTGATGTGCGCCCATTTGGGCGAGGAGGTATCGTGTGTAGGTCGCCGGATCAGACCTGCGTGCAGGATCTTCTCAAATGCGCCTCCTTTGCTGCTACCCCGGTGAGTGATTTTATTCCGCCTCACCTTGCATGTACCAAAGGCCTTGTACGGGGAGTCGACTCCAAGCTTAGTCCAGCTGAGACCCTAGACAGGCTCTCTGGAGCAGGCGTAATTTCAATTTACCGGTGTAATCGCCTAGTCGACAACCAGAGGGTACCAACCGAATCTGTTATCGCGACATTTGCGGGCACAAAATGCCCGTCAGAAATAAAATTATGGCCACTGATCTTCCGAGTAGAACCCCTCGCTTCTCGTCCGATTCAGTGCAAGAACTGCTGGAGATTCGGCCACAGTGCGGGAGGATGTAAATCTAACGTTCGTTGTCGCACCTGTGGAGAGAGTCATCCTTCAAGCAATTGTACTGCAACAGTGGAAAAGTGTTGTCTCTGTGGGGGCAGTCACTGCGCCGACAACTCTGACTGTTCCGCTCGTTCCCGGGATGTTCAAATCCTAGAAGTTATTGACCGCCACCGCTGTTCTCGAAGGGAAGCCATTGACATAGTTAGAGACAGGGCTTTTGGATACTCTGGTATTACAGCGCGCTGCACTTCCAGTATGGACTCAACCCTATCGCACGCTATTGAAACTGCTGTGGAAAAGGCAGTGAGTAAGGCAATGGATAAACTAATATCTAACCTTTCTGACTGTTTAGTGCAAATTCTTTCAAACCAGATTGGACAAACAGTACAGACTAGTACAGAACCTGCAGTATTACACATTACTAGTGACGCCACACAGCTACGCAATGTAGTGATGGACGAACTTTCTGCATCTACAGGCAAGGCTAAGCAGCCAGGAACACAGGTGCACTTGGACCGACATTCGCCTCGGCCAAGTACAAGTACTGATACAGATATGGAACTCGATATAAGAACTAATAAACGTACCAGATCCCCTATCTTCACCGATCTCAAGTCCAAATCTAAACGGAATGAATCAGCTATTTCGCGTGAAGATGCTAACAAGGGCGCGACATGCGCCTCTGCGGTGCGCTCAACACCATGGGTCAGTTGAGGGTACTGCAGTGGAACTGCCGTTCTATATTCTCAGCCTCAACCGACTTACATTACTTTTGCAATTATTTTAATCTTGATATTATAATTCTCCAAGAAACTTGGCTTACACCAGATAAAAATTTCCATCTTGCAGGTTCTCGTTCTTTTCGATTAGATCGCCCATCACGTGGTGGTGGTTTAATGATCCTTGTATCAAGTAAATTATGCCATAGGGCAAAAATTTCTTTCAGAATGTTAGACTTGGATTGCGAATTATTAGCATTAGACTTGTGTCTTCCCGGATACCACCCTTTTTCAATCGTAAATTGTTACTTCCCCTCCGGTGTGCAAAGCACGCGTTATCTTGACAGCGTTTTGGTAGCATGTAGAAAGAAAATTGTACTCACAGGAGACTTCAATTCACACCATTTGTCATGGGGTATAAGGACAGGTTCTTGTGGTAGGCGACTGTGGGAATGGACTATTGATCACAACCTCTCCTGTCTGAATAAAGGTCATGTAACATTTGTCCGAGGTCAAACTAGCTCAGTATTGGATTTAACGTTTTGCTCCAATGCAATCAAGATTTTGTCGTGGGCTGTTATGGATTCGGCAACTAACAGTGACCATCTTCCTGTAGTTTTTGACATTACTTGTCCAACAATAACTTTAGATCAGCAAAAACGCACATACATCAACCATAGCAAATTTCAAGCCTGCCTCCGTTCTGCCATTTCCAAGCTTGGAAATACCAGTACTAAGGAGATTGCATCTACGATAGGTTCCATGCTGGAGGGATCTAGAAAAAATTCTGAATTTTCTATTCAATCCAATAAACGATCCTCCTCTCGTTGGTGGAACGATGAGTGTACGCGCGATTATAGAAGACGAAAAGCCGCTTGGAAAAACTTCTTCTTAATCAGAGCCCAACAAACTGGAAAGACTATCAATTCCTTGCTGGCGTATTCAAGCGTACAGTGAACCGCGCGAAAGAAGAATACGAGAGTAGACATTTTGATTATCTTTCTAAATCAAAAAATAAGCGTGCTTTGTTCGCTTATCTTCGGACAAGAAAAGTACTACCAGCACCTTTAACGTTGCAGTCATGTGTCTTCACGCCGGTAGAAATGAACACCTCTCTAGAAGACATAGCGCAAGGTTTAGAACGCCGCTTCACTGCGAATTTTTCGGCTATTCAGTCCGTTCTGGTAAACTTGCATGAATTTCCAGAAGTTTCTTTAGCTGAATTGAATCAGACAGTATTATGCTTACCGAGGACGGCTCCCGGACCAGATGGGATTACGAACTCTATGTTGAAATGTTTACTCCAGGAATCGCCTAATCTTTTGCTAGAACTAGTGAATTACTCTTTGGGGAATGCATGGATACCTCCAGAATGGAAACTTGCCAAAATTGTATTGTTGCTAAAAAATGAAAATGATGCATACACGTTGGATAACATAAGGCCGATCGCACTGACATCAAACTTAGTGAAATTGGTTGAGAGAATCATCAATATACGAATTAATGAACTTATTACCATGAGGTCTATTCTAAGTCCCTGTCAAATTGGGTTCAGGGCTGGTTGTTCAATTTGGGATGCCCACGTTGACTTAGAAAGTAGGCTTCAATTAGCTCGGCTACATAAAAAATATGCTGCTTTAGTTACCTTAGACATTGCTTAAGCATATGATACCGTGGAGCACTGTATTTTGATAGATCGATTTGAATACTTTGATTTTCCATCATACATAGTAGCGTGGGTTCACAATTTTCTCGCAGACAGGAAATTTTATTGTTTTAAAGATGGGTTTTCATCATCTACTCATACCCAAACGAGGGGAGTACCGCAAAGCTCGGTGCTTTCCCCGGTGCTATTTAATTTACTAATGAGCACCATCCCACGTAAACAGGATATAACAACTTATGTTTATGAAGACGATATCGCATTTTTTGCAATGGCAGATAACATTCAGACCTTATATGAACGGCTGCAGACTTACCTTAATATATTGGAGAGCTGGCTCGATGGCAACAGCTTTTTACTTATTCCGAGTAAATGTGCCCTCCTTGTTTTCCCGCTGCAATACCCTGTGAACATCTCTCTGTCTTACCATCATGAGGATATACCACAGGTGGAATCTGTTAAATACCTTGGAGTAATTTATCACACATCGCTTAACTGGCGATCTCATATCGAATATATCGCCGGAAAAGGTGTGCGGGCCATTGGCATATTACGAAGGCTAAGCAACTACCGCACAGGTATGAGAAAAGACACATTATTAATGATATATCGCATGTATGTTCGTCCCATTTTGGAATTTGGTTGTGTGCTTTTCTCTGGAGTTCCACCTTACAAGTTGCGGCCTCTAATTCTTCTGGAAAGAGAAGCTTTGCGCTTATGCCTTGGCCTTCCCAAAACAGTCGCCAACAATGTGTTGTATCTCGAATCGAGGGTCCCTCCGCTTTCTTGTAGAATTCGCCTTCTGAATGTTCAGACATTCTTAAGAATTTATGAATCACCATTACGACATTCAGAAACAGCCTTTATTTCCACGCCGGAATCATTTTTTGCTGCTAGATGGCCGGGATTTCACACGCCACAAATTATATTTGTGCAAAATTTACTGGAGCCTCTAAACGTACGTATATGCGACATCATGCCGAGTCGTTATAATTCAGCCCCGGTGGAAATTCAATTCGACAACATTTTTCCTAATAATGCCAAATTACTTCCCCATAATATTTTGGATGGTTTACTCCAAGATCACCTGCGTCGTATTACAACGAACGTTATTATTGCTACAGACGCATCGCAATACGACGAAAAGTCAGGGGTTGGTATTTTCAGCCTGATTGTAAATTGGATTTATTCCCTTCGACTACCCGATTTCTTACCCGTTTTTGTGGCTGAGTTTCTGGCAGTAGTGCTCGCCTTACGCAAGTTAGATACAGCAATTACATCAGCTGTCATAATAACAGATTCCCTATCTCTTTGTGCGGCACTTTCTGTCGGTGCTGATAATCACGTAACAAAGGCGTTCCGTGCACTAGTACCGGCGCATTTAAAAAAGTGCGATTAGTTTGGGTGCCTCGACATAAAGGTGTGTTTCTTAATGAAATAGCAGATTCCTTAGCTAAGTCGTCAATCAGCGAACCAATTCTAACGCTCTGTCCATCATCCGCTTATGTGACTGCTGCTCGATTCCGCAGACGTACGCTTATGCAAGTCTTTAAAGGTTCAGCACTAACAAACTCTACAGAATATCGCCATTTATTATATCCCTGGCGAAGAGACTTTTGCCGCACTCGAAAACAAGAAGTAGCTATCACAAGGCTGCGTTGCCGGGTACCAAATCTAAATTTCTATAAACACAGGTCTGCTCAGGCACCTTCGCCACTGTGCGCATTCTGTGATGAACTGGAAACAATAGACCATTTCTTTTTGACCTGCAGGCGGTTTAACACATTACGAAAAACCCTATTAGAAATACCTTTGCGTGGCATTGGTATGGACTTATCTCTGCCTGTCATTTTGTTTTTTGGAGCTTCCATTTCTGGTTTCTGTAATGGCACAGTATGCGCGGCCGTCTGGGACTATATTGATGAAACTAATAGGTTGACTAATTAACCAGTTTCATTATCTTAACATGTTCACATAATTATATACGTATAAAATCAGATTAGTGCTCTATTCTAAGAACAAATTTGTTTATGTAAATATTTGTATGCATTACATTAAGCACCACACTTGCCTATAGGCTATCGGTAATCTTTCTGTTATACCTCCATCATTCTAAATCTGAACAGTAAATTTTAAAGCCACTCGATTCTTGGCCAATCCCCCACAGTGGGTATGCGCCACTAACAATAGGAGAACAACAACAACAACTACTCAGGGACATGTTGGTAGGGGAACAAAGTCCAGGGCCCAACTGGCTTTCGCCTCTCGCCTAACTTGACTCGGCATCTAACTGCCCCTCTGGGTATAGGAGGTACTCAGATTACAGGCTGAAGTGACTAGCTGCCGCATTAGCAATGTTCCTATTTGAGATTATACTTGTTAAAGCGAACCGTGGGGGGAAGCTGCCGACTAATCGCTTCTATTGTCTTGTGGTTCTTTCACTTCATCATGACACCAAGGATAGAGGACAAAAGAAATATTTTGCGAGTTTGCGTCCAGACGATAAAAATTTCAATGAGTCCGAGTCCGAGTTAATTCGGCTGAGTAAAATACTGGCGACCTTCAGTCAGCAGTCGAGTTACATAACCCTTACATCACTGTGGCAGAGTGAAAATGCTCCCTTCGAAGAACGCTATCTGCTGCCCCTGCTAAGGTGGCGCGGCTGCAATAACGGGGCCTCTCAAGTATCGTTCTGAAGATATTTTCACCTTCAGCGATTCATTTTGAATTCTCTCCTACCTCCTGGAGGAGACCAATATGGCCTCAGAAGTTGCGAAGTTTCTTGAGGAAGCATGCGAAAAAAAAAAGATACGCGAGAGATCCAACGGGCGAGCTACACGGTGTCACGGCGACCAACACTACTAAATTAGGGTGCGTCAATGCGCACTATAGCTCTGATTTCCGGTTAGGACGAACATCTGCACCGTCGTCTATGGGGGCTTCCGTAGTGACATTAATTTTTTTTAAGTATATTCCATAGAGTTCACTTTAGCGGCTTCTTTACACCAGAACAACAACATGACCAGAACGCAGCGAGTCCATCCAGCGTGTGTCGCCATGTTAAGGCAGGGAGTCTCCCGTACCTGTCGCAAGCACGGCGAAGCAACACTCATGAACTGCCGCGCTATAGCATACGCTCGCAAATCAAACGCGATGACCTCCCATCCCGAGTCCGGCCACGTTTCGCACTTTTCCTCTACGGAAAACTTGTGCAGTTTTCTTGTGAGACTTCGGGGAAGCACTGCTTCCTCGACACCCAGGAATAACTAACAGTACGTGCTTTACCCGCCGCGGTAGACTATAGAGGCTAAGGCATTCGGCTGTTCACCCGCAGGTCGCGGGATCGAATCCCGGCAGCAACGGCCGCATTTCCGATGGAGGCGAAAGTGCTTCAGGCCCGTAAGCTTAAGTTTAGGTGCACGTTAAAGATGCCCAGCTGGTCGGAACATCCGGGGCCCTCTATACTACGGCGTCTCTCATAATCATATGCTAGTTTTGCGACGTTCAAGCCAGACGTTTGTCCTTATTATATTATTAGAGTACGTGCATTTCAGACTGCGGAAGCAACTTCATCATGTACGTACAATCGCGATGAAACGAAGCGCCAACAGCGGAATGCGTGGCTTTCAACTCTATCAAACTGTGACGCACGTGCGATTGGCTGCCGCTATAGCCAAAACTTGTGCTTTTAGCCAGCGCCCCCGTAACGCTAGCAACCTGCTCGGGATTGCTCTCATGCACAGTATAATGCTTATCATTTGCCAGCCATGCGTTGCGCTCAGTTCACACACGCGATGCAAAAGTACCAGCCAGAGAGAGAGAGAGAGAGAAGTAAACGTTTGAAACAGTTGCCCGAGCAATGCCCGGTGTCACCCTGAGGTGGGAGGGCTCCTTAGTCCAGGAACCCTCTGGCTTCTACTGCCCTCTTGGCCCTCGCGATGAATTGTTGTTGGTCTTCATAGTCCTCGACGGTAATAAAAATTTCATTGAGACGTGTGCACAACCTCCCACTGCCGGTGCTGCGGCGCTAACCCGGCTACGCTTCCGCATATCCTGTGGGAGTGCCCGGCACAGTACAGACACGCTAACACCACGACCTTTTCGTCAAAGCTCTATGAGGCTCTGCGGTCGCCCCGCCGTGGTGGTCTAGTGGCTAAGGTACTCAGATGCTGACCCGCAGGTCGCGGGTTCGAATCCCGGCTCCGGCGTCTGCATTTACGATGGAGGCGGAAACGTTGTAGGCCCGTGTGCTCAGATTTGGGCGCACTTTAAAGAACCCCAGGTGGTCAAAATTTCCGGAGCCCTCCACTACGGCGTCTCTCATAATCATAGGGTGGTTTTGGGACGTTAAACCCCACATATCAATCAATGATCAATCCATGAGGCTCTGCGGAGCCCCGCTCTTGACGACCAAGCCTGGGCAACCCAGGACGCCCGTGAGGCGGCGTCGGGGCAAGCCCTTGACGCCTCCTCTTAGGAGGCTTAGGCCCGGCCACCTAAACCTGCTGGTTTCTTGTAATGAAGTTTTTCTCTCCTCCTCCTCCTCCTGCTACGGTGACGCCTGCTTTGAACACAGACTCGTCTAGCGACAACGAAGGTACGCCGCAGTTCATACCACGTTTTCCGTCGTTCAAGTTTCTTTGTATCGCGATTTGTAATCTTGCAAGTAAGAACTGTTGAAATGTTCTACATGTAATAGTTTAGATCTAGAATCGCGCTGCTGCAGAACATTCTGCGTTGTGTTTATACGTGCTACTTTTGAACCTGAGTGACTTGCACGTGAACTGATCTCAATTTTGAATCTGTAGTAAGACGGTAAGTTGGGCCAGTTGGTTAGGATCTATCGTGAACTTACTTACAGCGCCACACCAGAAAAATACAGGACAGGGAAGGAGCAAAAGAGAAAGAAAAGACAGCGCCGTCTTTTCTTTCTCTTTTGCTCCTTCCCTGTCCTGTATTTTTTCTGGTGTGGCGCTGTAAGTAAGTTTGAATCTGTAGAACTGAGTAAGGACCAGAGGGACAGGGATAAAGAAAGTGAGTTTGCTGCCACTTTGGATGATTTCAAACAAGAGCTGCGTATCGAATTGAGAGGGTTGAAACAATCGATTCAGTACTGCAGTGACACCTGCGATGAAGTGAAAGAACTGACTAAGGAAATAAAGGAACTTCGCACTGAGATGAAGGACATTACTGCCACGAATAAAAAAACTAGAAGCAGAAAATAAACAATTAAAACTTCAGATTCTAGAATTGGAACAATATCAAAGGGGCAGCAACCTCGAGATAAAGGGTGTGTCGCATGAGCTTGACCCGTTGACGGCCGCACATAAGATAGGCCAATTTTTGAATGTGGAAATTCGTGAAGACGACATTGATGTACGTCAACACGTGCCTACTAAGGACCCAGAAAAAAAAAGAACATCGTTGTACGCTTTGTAAGACGCTCTGTGAAGGACAAAGTACTTAAGAAAGCTAAAAAAGTGAGAATTTCCAAAAGGATATTGGCCAAAAAGACACAAATATACCAATATGTCAATGAACATTTATCTCGACGGAACAAGCAGTTGCTTGCCGCTACACTCACTAAAAAGCATGAACTCGGTTGAAAATTCGTATGGACCGCCGGAGGAAAGCTACTTCGCAAAGATGGTTTAAGAATTATAAGATCACCAAAAAAAATGGTCATGGATGGTTGCGTGGTACAATCACCGCAAACATTTAAGGCAACTCACGAGGCACAGCAATCTGGCTTCTCATTCTTTCACTTAAACACGAGAAGTGTTAGAAACAAACATGTTAGCTTGCAGACATACTTGGAATCACTAGGATTAACTCAGTTCGACGCTGTTGTATTTTCTGAAACCTGGCTCTCGAAAAACGACACTGCTCCCTTTCTTGGTGCTTACACGTGCGAACGACTCGACAGATTAGAAGAAAGGGGCAGTGGTTTGGCAATATACCTCAAAGAATGTTACAGCTATGACGTCATACATGACTACACTGTTTCGAATCCCAACACGGAATGTCTTACGCTTTGCACAACACAATTTTAGCTAGCTGCTATTCATAGGCGACCAACTGGTTTAAAGCGTTATTTTTTTCAACTACATGGAAAATCTCCTGAACTTTTTTGCATCTCAAAGCACTCTTTTCTTTATCGTAGGTGATATAAACATTAACACAATGAGTAATGAAACATATGCTGCTGATTTCAAGAATTTAATTGATGCTTATGACTCGCAAAACGTCATTGACGTGCCAACACGCATAGGGGTAAACAGCACAAGCTGCATATACGTCTGCCTTACCAATGTAAAAAGAGAACAACTCAGCTCAGGCGTGATTACTTGTGACATAAGTGATCACCTACCGCAGTATTTCATCATGACTAAAACTTTCTCGGAGAAAACTAATATCGCCAAGTTGTTCAGGCAAATAAACAGTAAATCTATCGATGCTTTCCGTGAAATGATTCAGTCTACTCAGTGGTCCAGTTTATATTTACAGAGCGATCCAAACACAGCATACGACGTGTTGTTGTTTGGATTCAAACGCTGCTATGACAATTCATTCCCTGTAAAGCTTTGCAAGACACCAAAAGGGGCGATAAGAAAACCTTGGGTTACTCATGCTCTACACAACAGAATAAAAGAAAAAAATAAAATGTATCATGCTTTTGTGGTTTGTAGAAACCCTGAACTTTTTTTCGGAGTACAAGAAGGTGCGAAACAAGCTTAACTCAGACCTGAAAAATGCAAAAGATGAGTACTATCAAAATCTATTCACGCATTGCCAGACAAATACGAAGAAAGTGTGGCGATCAGTGAATGAAATCGCCAAGGGATTACAACACCAACGGTTCCTCAAGAACTACTGATTATAGGTCGCGTTGTAACAGGTGAAGCTTTGGTTGACACAGTAAATGAGTATTTCGTGAATGCAGGAAAACATGTTAATGCAAATGTAGATAGTGAGCATAGTGAGAATAGATAGTGAGAATAGAGCATCAGATGATAGAGATTATCCCCAGCGCTCAGATTAAGCAATCGGTATTTATCCTTAACGTGTATAGTTCACCTTCACACAGCACAGAAACATTCACCACACTACTAACTAAAGCGACGCAGATAGCAGGCAACCATCCCCTCATCATCGCGGGGGACTTCAACGCCCCCCATGTACAATGGGGTTACAATCGCACAACACAGAAAGGACGCCACTTACAAACACACATCACTCAACACAATCTCATGTTACTTAACGACCTCTCTACCCCCACACACATAGGTAACTCAGTGTCACGGGACTCATCCCCTGACCTGACCCTAGTACGCAACGTTTCGAACCCCACATGGGTTAATCTGCAAGCTAACCTCGGTAGCGATCACTTTATCTGTAGCACAACAGTCAATATAGGCAGCCTCGAGCCCAGAGACTTTAAAGTAGTAGACTGGAACTTTTTTAGGCAAATACGCAAACAAGACACCAACCATTACTCTTCACTCTCTGAACTCTTTGCGAGGCTACAGCGGGACGTAAAACAAGCTACCAAAAATATTTCTACAACACGCAACATAGACCACATGGACAGCCACCTCGCACATCTCCTGGAGGCTCACAAAAGTCTTCAAGAAAGATGGAGAATGCATAAACTCAATCGTAGGCTACGAAAAAGAATTGCATTGCTCAACCGACAAATCGAAGAGTACAGTCACACACTAGCACGCAATCAGTGGAATGAGGTGTGTAATTCGCTTGACGCACGCATGAGAAAGGGTCTAAAATGGGACCTTCTCAGACATCTGCTCGGCGACAAGCCCACCAAGTCAGAGCAACGACTAACTCTAGATAGACTGTTACACAAAGCGCGAGGACAGCAACTTACCGACGCGCAGATTTTAGATGCTACAGCAGCCCGGTATCTATGCACAGAACCTACCTCACATGAAGACTATCCACCTTACGCGGGGGCCGCAGACGACCCATTTGAGCATGCTATAACTAGCGCTGAAATACGCGCGGTAATAGCAGAGCTCAATACTAAGTCAGCCCCGGGTCCTGACGGAGTCACCAACAAGCTACTCCGCAACCTGGCTGACCATGACATTGAATCACTAGCCACCCACATGAATGAGGTTTGGGAGCAAGGGAGCGTCCCGCCAGAATGGAGGGCCGCGACCGTCATACTCATTCCCAAGCCGAACAAACCCCTGGAACTCGACTCTCTACGACCCATCTCCCTCACATCCTGTGTGGGTAAGGTCATGGAGCACGTCATTCTCCGTCGAGTCACACAATATTCAGAGCGAAAACACCTCTTCCCATTCAATCAAGTAGGGTTCAGGCCGGCTATGGCCACGCAGGATGTACTTCTCATGCTGCAGGAGACGTTACTTAAAGTAAGGAGCAAAGACCTCCGAGCAATCCTAGCTCTTGACTTAGAAAAAGCTTTTGATACCATAAGCCACGCTCATATACTACACGAGATTCAGGAGGCAGGCTTAGGCCGCCGTTTCTACGAATACGTCCGCTCTTTCCTAAGAGCCAGAACGGCCACACTTAAAGTTGGGGATCTCAAGTCACACACCTACAACCTAGGCCCGCGCGGCACCCCGCAAGGGTCGGTGCTCTCACCGTTTCTTTTCAATTTAGCCCTCAGGCAACTTTCGCAAAAGCTTCGACACATCGAAGGTGTAGAACACGCGCTCTACGCCGACGATATTACTATTTGGCGTACTGGAGGGAGCGATGGACAAATCGAAGCGAGCCTTCAGGAAGCAGTCACTGCAGTACAAACATTTTTAAAGCCCACGGGCCTCAGACTATCGGCATCTAAGTCCGAGTTGCTGCTTCTGCCACCACAGTACGGCCGCACCAAAGCCGAACCTACCATACACCTCTCCACAATGGATGGCTCGGTTATCCCGATAGTGTCGTCGGTTCGAATTCTGGGCGTTACCCTACAGGAGAATGGCAAAAACGACTTAACCATCACACATCTCACCAAAAAAGCTGAGGCAGTCATGCACCTCGTCCAACGCGTCGCTAATAGACACGCAGGACTCACAGAAGAAAGCTTACTACGCATCTTTCATGCGTTCCTAATGTGCCACGTTCACTACGTTGCCTGCGCTCACCCGTGGAGCAAAGGCGATGAAACTAAAGTAGACAACCTCATCCGAAAATGCACAAAACGAGTACTTGGTCTACCCATGTCCACAAGCACGCAGCGCCTGCTATCCCTTGGGGTACATAACACGTTCCAAGAAATCATCGAAGCACAAAGAATGTCCCAACTCATGCGCCTGTCTTCGACAGCTGCGGGTCAGGAACTCCTCTCACACATAGGTCTTCCTATCCCAACTCAAGTGAACGAAGCAGAATCATTACCGCAACACCTTCACGCTAAAATCACAGTGCTACCCTTCCTCAGGAACATGCACCCGGTGCACAATCAGGCTCGAAGAAGGGCACGAGCTCAATCCTTACTAAAAGCGGCCAACCTACACGCGACAGACGTGGTTTTCGTAGACGCCGCTAAATACGTGGACAAACCCTACTTTGCAGCTGTAGCGGTCGCCCCAGACGGAAAAGCTCTTAATGCTCTTACCGTAAAAACTCAGAAAGCCTGCGAGGCTGAACAAGTGGCCATTGCCCTTGCTCTAGCACTCCCTCAGCGCGACACAATATTTACCGACTCTAAACCCGCTGCACTGGCATACCGCCGCGGTACACTTTGCCAGTCGGCATTAAGAGTTCTAACATCTGTTCAGATAACTGTAGACAAGCATATCCACTGGTTCCCTGGTCATGAAGGGATCAACGTTCAACCAGGGGTCCCCAACGGTAATGAGCTGGCCCATAACCTCGCGCGTGATCTTACGTGCCGCGGGGGGTCGCGGTCCGGCTCACTGGCCGGGGACACCAACACGCACCGGGAGCCGCTCCTATCATATCATGAAATTTTCTCGCACTATAAGTTATTTAGAAAAGAATTCCCCTCACCTCACTCAGCACTAAATAAAGCCCAACAATTAACGCTTCGACTGCTGCAAACGCACAGTTACCCCAGCCCCTATATCTGCAGCAAATACCTACCAGATATAAGGCCAGAATGCCCCAAATGCCAAAATTCAAGGTGCGATTTAAGTCACATGCTGTGGCAGTGTCCCGTGCTAAACGCTAGCTTCGGGTCCCCTGCCACCGAGGACGACTGGTTCAACCACCTCAGGAGCCCCGACAGGGCCCTTCAACACCAGGCCGTCCAGAAGGCCCAAAAGGTGGCTGGCGAGCTCCGACTCCCAGTCCCCACATGGGCGGAGCCACCGGGCTGGCCCCCGTAAGGGGTGCCCAGGCCCCTTCAGGACCTTTATTAAAGTTAATTCTCTCTCTCCCCTGTCAGTGCAGGCTATTAATCTTGTATCAAACACTATATTTTTTGAGGCAGTTACTACGCTATAGGTGGAACTACTGCTCAGCAAACTGTCAAATGACGTCTCAGCGGGATACGATGAAATAAAAGCGGAACCAGTGAAGCATGTCGCTAGTACCATAGCACGGATTCTGGCTTACATATTAAACTTGATGTTTGAAAAAGCATACTCCCAGATTGCTTAAAGATTGCAAGGGTGACTCCGATCTACAAAGCAGGCAATAAAAATCAGGTTGCCAATTATAGACCTATTTCAGTCTTACCACTATTTACAAAAATATTTCAATGGACCATGAACGAGAGAATGACGAAGTTTCTACACAAATACAACATCATATCTAGCTCCCAGTATGGGTTTTTAAAAGAAAAATCCACAGAGCAGGCACTGCTTCATGTAAAAGAAAAATTATTGAAGCAATTGAGCAAAAGTATTACACCCTGGGATTATTTTTAGACTTACGAAATGCTTTCGATTCTGTCCACCACGAAGTGCTGTTGTTGAAGCTTCAACACTACGGGATAAGGGTCATTCCACTAGAACTCATGACAGATTATTTATGTCATCGGTGCCAATTTACAGCAAATAAATAACTTTTCATCCAGTCGATTAAATGTCACAACTGGAGTACCACAAGGCTCGATACTCGGGCCAACTTTATTTCTGCTGTATATCAATGACATAGCGGATTGGATTGGATTGGATAAACTTTTACTTAGTCCTCCAAAACACAGATCACTGTGTTGCGGGCAGCTCCCCCGTGGGGACTGAGATGCCAAGCTCCTCAGCCGCCTCGCGGGCTTGGTGGACTGCCCAGAGCTGATCTGCCAAGGACGAGCTGCGGATTGCCGCCTCCCATCTGGCAGAGGTGATGTTCGATATATGAGGGAATTTAGTGCACTGCCAGAACATGTGTTCTAATGAAGCTATTTCCCCACAATGTGGACGAAGATTACTTGGGTATAGGTCAGGGTACATGATGTGTAACATTTTCAAAGTAGGGTACATACGCGTTTGCAAAAGCCTTAATGTAAGTGCTTGGGGACGGGTTAGATTTTTGTGAGATGGAGCGAAAACCCTTCCAGACAAGTAGAAATGTTGAGTGAGCTCGTTATATGTTGTAAGAATTTCCCCGTTATCCCCTTCACCGGTAGAACGCATCCACGAGAAGGCGCGGTTGGAGAGTTCTCGCGCCACCTCGTGTGCTGCTTCGTTGAGATTGGGAGGGGAATCGTTGATTTGTCCAAGGTGAGCTGGGAACCAACGCAGAAGATGATGTGTTGTGTTCTTGCCCTGCAGTATTTTTAGCGTTTGTTCACAGACCGTCCCCTTGGCGAACGCCCATAGTGCTGCCATGGAATCACTGTAGACGACTTCAATGTTATCCATCTTGAGTGCTAAGGCGACGGCCACCTGTTCCGCAATGATTGGGTCTTTCGTCCTGACCGTCGCTGAGTTGACGACATGGCCAGCCCTATCGACCACCACTGCCACAAACGCTTTCTAATTGGCGTAGGAAGCCGCGTCAACAAATACGACCCCTCGTTCCTCGTTTGAGACTTGACGAAGTATAGTCCTGGCCCTCGCTACTCTTTTTCCGACGTTGTGTTCTGGATGCATGTTTCTTGGTATAGGAGACATCGTGATATTCTCCCTGATGTTGTCGGGAATATCATTGTAATTGCGTCTGATTGCCATTGGGTGTTGGCCCAGCTCCTGCAGGATCATTCTCCCCGACCTTGTTGTAGATAACCTTGCAAACTGTGCTCTCTCTTGGGCTTCTGCTATTTTTTCGAGCGTGTTGTGAATGCCAAGCTCAAGCAGACGCTCGGTGCTGGTATGTATGAGTAGCACCAGGACCTTTTTGATAACTTTCCTGAGGAGCACATTCAGTGTCTCGGACTCTGCTCTTGACCAGTTGTGCATTGCTGCCTCGTACGTGAAATGGCTTGGAACAAACGCATGCATCAACCTGATGAGGTTATCTTCCTTGATCCCATTTCTTTTGTTGGCCACTCTGCATATGAGGTGCACCGCACTGTCTGTTTTCGTTAACTTGGCTATAGATTTGCTGTTGGTGCCGCTAGACTCTATCAGCATGCCCAGGACTTTTATGGAGACGACCCTCTGGATGGCATCCCCTTGATTTGTACGGAGGTGGATGTCTATCTGGTTTACCGGCTTCCATCTCCTGTGCTTCGGTCCCCGGCGTGCAGTCCGATACAGTAAAGGTTCTGACTTACTCGAGGAGCACTTGAGCCCAGAAGGACGAAGGTACTCTTCTATGGTGTCAATCACCTCTTGCAGGGCGCTCTCAATCTGCCCCTCGCTTCCACCTGTGCACCAGATGGTAATGTTATCTGCGTAGATGTTGTGCTTCAATCCTTCAATGCTCGATAATTTCTTTGACAGTCCAATCATGGCAATGTTGAAGAGAATTGGTGAAATCACTGCCCCTTGCGGCGTGCCCCTTGCTTCTAGTTCGATTGCTGCGGTCTCGATATCTGCAATCTTCATCACGGCTTTCCGATCTGAAAGAAAGGACCATACGTAGTCATAGAAGGCTTTCCCCAGACCAAGCTTGGAAATGGCTTCGAGTATAATAAGTGGTGGATGTTGTCAAACGCTTTTTCTAGATCCAAGCACAGAATGGCTCTCACGTCTCTGGTTTTGTTGTCGATGACCTGGTGTTTGATAAGCTTCAATGCATCTTGTGTGGATAGCCCTGCCCTGAATCGAACCATATTGTGTGTATATATGTCGTTATCTTTTAAGTACTTGTTTATCCTGTGCAGTATGGCATGTTCTGCAACCTTGCCGATACATGATGTCAAGGATATTGGCCTCATGTTGTCCAAGTTAGGGGGCTTTCCTGGCTTAGGAATAAGGATCGTCCTGGCCAGCTTCCACTGCTCTGGCACCCTGCCTTCTTTCCATGCTGCATTGATCATATCCTTCAGGGTTTCAATTAAATCGTCATCGAGGTTACGAAGGGCCTTGTTTGATATACTGTCCGGGCCAGGGGCCTACCTGCCGTTGAGATCATGCAAGACTCTTCTGATCTCCTCGATGTTAAAGTCGCCCTCAATACCTGGATTGGGCCTGCCCTGGTACTGTCTACTTGGTGGTGCCAATCATCTTTTGTTTGGGAGGTACTTATGCACAACTTGCTTTTCTGTAGTGCGCCCTATCTCTTTATGCAAAATTCGAGCGATAACATGCTTTTGCTTTGTTTTGGTGGTGTTTTCGTTGAGGAGATGCTTTAACATATTCCATGTCTTGCCATTGCGCATCTGACCATCGGCGGAGTTGCAGATTTCGTCCCATTTCTGCCTGGATAGTGTGCGACAATGTTCCTCAACTGATCTGTTTACCTCAGCTATCCCCTTCCTCAGTCTTCGGTTCAGGCGCTCACCCTTCCAACGGTTCAGTAGTGCTTGCTTTGCCTCGAGAAAATGAGCAAGCCGGCTATCCATTCTTTCAACCGGAAAATCTGTGGTAATGGTGAGGAGACGGAAATGATGTCATCTTTAATCTGTTTGACCCACTGCTCCGAGCCTTGTATGCGGCCTCTTGTTCCCTTTCCATTCTTACCTTCCTGAACTTATCCCAGTCTGTGAAGTGGAACTCTCTCTGCTTTTTACGCTCCACCGAGAAGGTAGTGGCAAGAATGCAGTGGTCACTCCCTAGGTCTACAGCAAGGTTCATCCACTGGGCCTTTTTTATGTTCCTTACAAATGTAAGGTCCGGGGTGGAATTTCTGCAGCAAGATGTACCAAGGCTTGTTGGTAGGCTGGGGTCTGTGATTAGGGTGAGATCAAGTTCACTGGCACTTTGCCAAAGTCGATTTCCTTTCCCAGTGTTGTACTTGTAACCCCATGTGTGATGAGGGGCGTTGAAATTACCTGCTATGACGAGTGGACATTCCCCGCCGATATTAACAGCTTTCTTTAGAACCGTCTTGAACCCTTGCTTTTGTTCCTTTGGACTGCTATATATATTAAGAATGAAAATGCTCTGACGGTTGCTGGTACCTCTCACGATCTCTACCATGACGTGTTCCAACCGACCTGCTTTTATCTTCAGGTCGTGGGTTACGTGCGTTAGTTTGTTGCATACGAAGGTGAAGACTCCCCTCCCTTCAGTATCCCCTATTACAGGCCAGAATCCATGATTGATTTGATTGATTTGTGGGGTTTAACGTTCCAAAACCACCATATTGCCACAGGCATGGAACGAGGTTTAGCCATGCCAATGCGAGTATGTGCCATGGTGTAAAAGAAGAAGAGGACGGTTGGTGTGTGCTCGTGCTCTAACGTTCGGTTCGGCTCGACGTCCAGTGCTGCTCCTGTGAACAGACGTTGTGGTCGTTCTGTGATCACGTGACATTTTCTGGTGGAGGTGCTGGGTAGTGTTGTATGCACTGCAATCAGCAGCAAGGTCCCAACACTAGCCGCGACTTGGAAGAACCAGCTGACCTACGGCGTAGCAGGCGACAACTAGGCCTACCTCCTGAATTCGGACCATTTCCTCCACTCGGCAGTACTATGGCTAGTGCGGGAACGCAAACCCAAGAAACATCAACGCTGCCTCTTCCATGGTTCTTCAACGCCCCGCGTACTCCGAAGCCGTTCCACGGTGACCCTTATGAGGACGTCGACGACTGGCTCGACGACTACAACCGTTGCGGCAGCGTTACCGAGTGGAACGAGCAGCGAAAGCTTCGGTACGTCTACTTTTATCTCGAGGACTCTGCGCGCACTTGGTTCGAAAACCATGAAGCCACTATGACAACCTGGCCAGAGTTTTGCAACCAGTTGCGAAATACTTTCCGAAGCTCTGACCGAAAGGAGCAAGCGGAACGGCTCCTCAATTCCCGAAACCAGCGTCCGAACGAGAGTGTTGCCATGTTCGTTGAGGACATGACGCGGCTGTTCAGGCGAGCCGACTCCTCAATGACGGAAGAAAAGAAGGTGCGCCTCCTAATGCGGGGAGTGAAGGAGCAGCTGTTCGCGGTACTAGTGCGGAACCCTCCCGGCACTGTAGAGGATTTCCTTCGCGAAGCCACGACAATGAAGAGAATGCTAAGGCAGCGTTCGTACCAGTATGAACGTCCTGGCAGTCTTTCGTCAGTGTCGTCGGCCCTACAAACACCTGACGTCACGACTGTAAAAGACCTGACGGAGCTCGTGCGCAGTATTGTGCGCGAGGAGCTGCAAAAGCTGCACGTGGTGTCTTCTCCGCCCGATGTTGCTGCTTTAACGGATGTCGTTCGCGAAGAGGTCCGGCAGCTGGTGCACCCCATGACGACTCTGCGTGCAGCCGAAGTCCAATCCCGTCGCAAATCCCGCTCACCATCTCCACGGCGTTCCACGTCACCTGGCCAACAATCAACCTTTGCGGACGTCCTTGCAGGAAGATCACCTAGATCCACAAGCCCGCGCCGGGGAAACTAAGAACAGCGACCTCTGGGGGTGAGGCCGCTGTTGATCGACCGTTACAAGACCCTCCCCCGATTTGCCTGCCGACATCCGACGACATTCTTTCACCGACGTGTGCCATCGACGACAAACAGGTCTCTGCTCGTATCTCTGTTCTTGTCGACAACCACCCGCTGACCGCTCTGGTAGATACGGGTGCCGATTATTCTGTTATAAGCGCTGACCTCGCTGCACAGCTAAGAAAGGTAACGACACCTTGGGGACATGGAACCAACCTCCGGACTGCGGGAGGTCACCTATTGACACCGCTAGGAATGTGCACTGCCCGCCTCCGAATTCGTGAGTCGACGTACATTGTTTCCTTCGTTGTGTTGCGCGAATCCTCCCAAAACCTGATTCTCGGAATGGATTTTCTCCGCGAGCATGGAGCCATTATTAACCTTCGCGACCTGCTCATAACGTTATCTAACGACCATACAGCCCCACGAAAGGATGCAGTTGCGCCGACCACAACACTTCGAATTGCTGACGACACCATCGCACTGCCACCGCGAGCAAGTATGTTGGTAACGGTGGAGAGCGACTGTGACAACAAGAGTAGTGGCATCGCGGAAACTAACCTCTCGGTGCTCTTGGCTCGGCAGATTTGTGTCGCGCGTGCTATCGTCAAACTTAAACATCGGAGGACTCAGCTTCTGATCACGAATTTCGGCGCCCAGTACCAACACTTGGCAAAGCGAACAGCAATCGCGAACTTTGAAGCCATCGATGACGCAGAATGTTCCACTATCGCTCCGATTGCCACTGCTGCCGAAGGTAACACTGATATAGGCAGTATGGTTGACGTGAATCGCCAGCTATCCTGTGCGCAGCAACAGCAGATACGCATGATTTTACGTACGTATAGTGATTGCTTTGCGTCCACCTCCAAAATCAAACAGACCCCAACCGTGAAGCACCGCATTATAACGGACCCTACCGAACGGCCTGTACGACAGCACGCCTACCGCGTGTCGCAAAAAGAACAAGAGGCAATACGTTTTCAAGTGAAACAGATGCTCGACGACGACGTCATCCAACCCTCGAACAGTCTATGGGCGTCACCCGTCGTACTTGTAATAAAAGAAAGACGGCACTCTTCGATTATGCGTCGATTACCGGAAGCTCAACAAAGTGACGAAGAGAGACGTCTACCCTCTCCCACGCATAGATGACTCACTGGATCGACTTCGACATGCCCGATATTTTTCCTCAATAGATTTACGCAGCGGCTACTGGCAGATTGAGGTCGATGAACGTGACTAGGAAAAAACAGCATTCATAACTCCCGATGGCCTCTACGAATTCAAAGTGTTACCAGTTGGATTGTGCTCTGCACCGGCAACGTTCCAAAGGATGATGGACACCGTCCTGTCCGGTCTGAAGTGGCAATCCTGCCTCGTGTATTTAGACGACGTCGTTGTTTTTTCCAAAACATTTGAGCAACATTTACAACGACTTCAGTCCGTCTTCGTCGCTATTCGATCCGCAGGCCTATCTCTAAAACCAGAGAAGTGTCATTTCGGCTACGAAGAACTAAAGTTCCTCGGCCACCTTATCAGTCACGATGGCATTAGACCAGACCCAGAAAAGACCATGGCTGTTGCTGCATTTCCTCCACCTTCGAAAAAACGGGATTTGCGCCGGTTTTTGGGTCTCTGCGCCTACTACAGGCGCTTTGTCCAGAGCTTTGCCAACATCGCTGAACCCCTTACCCATTTAACGAAGGAGGATACTCCTTTTGTGTGGGGTCCAGAGCAGAGAGCCGCTTTTTCCCAGCTTCAGCAGTGCCTTCAGAGTGAACCCTTACTAGGGCACTTTGATGAAGATGCCACCACCGAAGTTCACACTGACGCAAGCAACATCGGTCTTGGTGCAGTACTCGTCCAGTGGCAAGACGGCGCTGAACGTCCCATCGCTTATGCTAGCCGCATTTTGTCATCTGCGGAAACTAACTACTCGACCACGGAGAAGGAATGTCTTGCTGTTATTTGGGCGATAACAAAGTTCCGACCGTATCTGTATGGCCGTCCATTCAGAGTAGTTACGGACCATCATGCCCTCTGTTGGCTGGCCAATCTCAAGGACTCTTCAGGGCGCCTCGCGAGGTGGAGCTTACGCCTTCAAGAATTTGAGGTTACAGTCGTCTACAAGTCGGGCCGCAGGCACACTGATGCTGATTGCCTTTTGCGCGCACCCCTCGCGACGACATCGAGGGACGATGATACCGATAGCCATTTTCTTTGTGCAGTCAGTAAATCTGACTTGGCCAACCAACAGTGGAATGATTCAGAGATCCAACAACTTATCAAATACCTTCAAGGTCGCAGCTCGAGTCCACCATCGGCATTTGCACGTTCAGGGTCATTTTGTCTCCGCAACGACATCGTCTACAAAAAGAACTTCGAACCTTATGCGACTGAGTACCTCCTCGTCGTTCCACCAGAGCTACGTGCTGACATTTTATCTGCCTGCCACGACGAGCCTTCCTCCGGCCACCTAGGATTCGCACGTACCCTTGCCCGGATTCGGACTCGCTACTACTGGCCAAAGCTCACCCAGGATGTCAAGCATTACGTTAAAACATGCAATCATTGCCAGCGCCGTAAAGCCCCACCTGTGCGCCCTGCTGGTTTATTACAGCCTGTTGCACCCCCGTCACAACAATTTGAACGAATCGGCATGGACTTGCTTGGGCCCTTCCCGAAATCACATGATGGCAACCGCTGGATCGTAGTCGCTACTGACTATTTAACGAGGTACTGCGAAACGAAAGCCCTACAACGAGGCACCGCCAATGAGGTTGCGTATTTTTTTATCAACAACATCGTCCTCCGCCATGGAGCGTCAACAGTTCTTATCACTGACCGTGGAACAGCCTTTACAGCCCAATTCATGCAAGACGTCACGAGACTTAGTGGAACAGCTCATCGCAAAACAACCGCATACCATCCACAAACCAACGGTCTGACGGAGAGATTAAACAAGACGCTCGCTGACATGCTATGTACGTCGACCGTAATCACAAAAACTGGGATGCAATTTTGCCATACGTAACGTTCGCTTACAACACTGCGGTTCAAGAGCCTACGGGTTTCACTCCATTCCGGTTGCTTCACGGCCGAGAAGCAATTACGATGCTTGATGCCATGCTCTTGCCTGACACGACCGGTATTACTACTGATGCGAACGACTTTATCCGGCTCGCCGACGCGGCCCGCCAGCTTGCACTCAAGCGGATCCGAAAACAACAACGAATCGACTCGCAGAGGTACGATTTCCGTCATCGCCATGTCATTTACCAACCCGGTGATCTGGTCTGGCTGTGGATCCCCGTTCGCAAAAGGGGCCACTCGGAAAAGTTACTTCACCGCTACTTCGGTCCTTATAGAGTACTACGGCGCCTCACAGATGTCAACTACGAAATTCTGCTTGAAGACACAGCTCAGCGATCTCGATGTTCCCAGCAGGCCGACATTGTTCATGTGCCACAGATGAAGCCACACTACCCCCGAGCCACCTGACACTGCTTCATCACGCGTATTTGTGCGTGTACGCGACTACCTTAACTTTTAATCGGCATTGGTCATCGGGGTGGTACTTTTTTTTCGAAGGGGGGGGTAATGCCACAGGCATGGAACGAGGTTTAGCCATGCCAATGCGAGTATGTGCCATGGTGTGAAAGAAGAAGGGGACGGTTGGTGTGTGCTCGTGCTCTAACGTTCGGTTCGGCTCGACGTCCAGTGCTGCTCCTGTGAACAGACGTTGTGGTCGTTCTGTGATCACGTGACAATATGATTATGAGAGACGCCGTAATGGAGGGCTCCGGAAATTTTGACCACCTGGGGTTCTTTAACGTGCACCCAAATCTGAGTACACGGGCCTACAACATTTCCGCCTCCATCGGAAATGCAGAGGCCGGAATCCAAGCATTGTTGCTTGCGGTCAAAGGGTCTCTTGTAATAATATAATATGAGGCTTTTCTTGGCTGCTCCTGATATACTGCTGTAGGGCTGTCTTCTTTTTAAGGTAACCTCTACCGTTCCATTGCCAGATACGAAATGCTTCACGTAGCACTGCCATCATGGTTATTACATGGACGGCCAGAGCCTGATGCTGCACCTGTCGACAGGTTTGGTACCACTAGTATTGGTGGCCGAAGGGGTGAGTTTGGTGCATGAGGAGGCCTTGTGTTATTGTGCAGATATGCTTCGACCTTTGTAATGCGCAAAGTCATATGCTCTTCCAGTGCCGCCACGCTTGACTGTAGCCTACCCATCTGCTCGCTAAGATTGGCTACTACTTTGCTGAGCGTGTCAGAGACCTCTTTCATATCTGACATGGTCGTTTGGTTGGCTTCCACGTGTTCTGCCATGACTGCCCTCTTTTTTGTGGTTCTCGAGTCCCCCACGTTTTCAGCCACATGGACATCAACTGGCTCAGGCATTGGCTGTGAAGACTGCGCGCTGGTTAGCTTCGTGAGAAGAATTTTTATTTCCTTTAACTCAGCTGATACTCTCATTCGATTTTGTAAGTCACGCGTTTTCTTGCTCTAGCTGTGCAATTCTATCATGCTCTGGCAGCTTACCTGTCATCACCTCTGCCGCGCCGTTGCGCACTCGCTCAGCCCAGCTGCCTTTCGATGTAAGTGCAGGCGTCCTCCCCGGGTGTGAAGCGGTGATCTCGAACTGAACGCCAGGCAGCTGGCCATTCGGGTGCCGCCCAGGCTGATCGCGACCCTGATGGTGACCTTGAGAACTCGAGCGCCCCCGTGATTGAGAGCGGGCCTTGGGTCTAGAACCTCTTCTGGAACGCGACCTCCCCCTGGAGTGGGGCCGCCTTTCCTGTTCTTGTGTATTCTCGATGATCTAGGTCCCGTAGGCTGGAATAAGCTGCTTGTCGTTGATGTCTGGACTCGGTGTAATTGATG
This sequence comes from Rhipicephalus microplus, assembly GCF_043290135.1. Classification (NCBI taxonomy): domain Eukaryota; kingdom Metazoa; phylum Arthropoda; class Arachnida; order Ixodida; family Ixodidae; genus Rhipicephalus; species Rhipicephalus microplus. The sequence goes on along the minus strand of NC_134709.1, from coordinate 37,069,815 downwards.
CGTCCCGGGCTTCCGCGGCTGCTCGCGATGTTTCCCAACGTCTGCGTCTGACGACGTATGGCACTAAGAACCTGTTCTTGCACTCCTTGTCTGCCGTGGGATGGTGACCGTCGCACAGCCTACATCTTGGATTGCACTGGTGCAGGCTATCTGGGTTCTTGATCTCGCAGCCTCTGCAGATGATTTCCGCTGGGTTCGGACAGACGTTATACCGATGTCCCAGCTTTCCACAGACGTAACATATATCGATGTTCTTGCGGTAAAGGGAGCACTGCAAAAGTGAAGGTCCATATCTCGCGAATCTGGGCACCTTGTGTCCTTCGAACGCTATGATGATTGTCCAAGTGTCCTTGCTTCTCTTGGCCTGCAGCGCGAGCGGGTTGTTCACGTTCACAATCTTTCAGGCCAAAATGTCCTGAGTATCGCTTACGGGAATCCCGCGAATCACTCCTTTACAAGTATCGTGGGGTGCCGTGGCGAACGCGCTAACCTCGAAAACTTTGCCTCCAATGTCAATTTTCTTGACCTTGAGGTATCTTGAAGCTCTGTCTTGGTCCGGAGTGCTTGCCACCATAATGTTCTGCTGCAAGTTGGAACAGATGATGTCCTGCATGGCCTCCCCCTCTTTGATGCCGGCCGCCAGTACTATCGCGTCTGCCACGGCTCCAGTGCCAATTCTCGAGATATTTAATCCTCCACGTCGTCGTAGCACAATTTTCCTGAAGTCCTTGGGTAGTGGCGGCATGCGTCCAGCTCTCACGATTGTATGCTTGGTATCATAACTACTACGACTGGCTCGAGCGTCTCCCGCAACGCCAGCTTTGGTCGAACCCTTGGCAGCAGGAACGCTAACCACGGCTTGCTTATTCCTTGAGCGTCTCGTTTCGGCTTCCTTCCAACCCATGTCTTCCGTGCAATCCTCTGGAGAGATGTCCTCTCCATCTACTTGGTATTCCATTCTCAGTTGCAGGTCCTGAAATGCGCAGAGCGTTGAGTCACGTTGGCGCCGGGTCGGCGCATCGGCGACAATCGCCTCCTTCGTTGTTAGGCTTAAATCCCCCGGTGGCGTTGCCGTTTAAATATCCCCAAAAGTGGTTTAAAAGTCCACTCACCAGCACAAAAGTGGTATCTGCTGATTTCTTGAGAACTTAGGCACACGATGGGACTGAAAACTCGGCGACAAATTCGTGAATACCACAGGAAAGCATTCTTGAAAGCAGGAGCCGATCTTCGCGCGTCCGCACTGGTCGGCACCTAGAGCGTCTCCCAATGACATAGCAGGAATAATTAATAAACAAGACATCGTGATGTATGGAGATGACACCAACGTATTTTTTACCGCAAAAGAAATGAACCTGTTAGAAACCATGACAAACTCCTATCCAGAAGAATTAACCATATGGCTTCATCATAATAAGTTACAGTTAAATGGGCATAAGACACAGTAGATATTATTTGCACCACCAAATAAGCGGAATGTAGGTGACAAAGTAATTAAATATGGATCCACACAAATTACACGAACAAAGGAACAGAAATTTTTAGGAGTCTGGTTCTACGAAAACATGACATGGAATACGCACGTTTCACACTTGACAGCAGACATAGCCAAAACCATTGGTTGCATTCGGAGAATTAGTTATTTATTACCAGTGTAGTTAAAAAGACAACTTTACTGTTCATTAGTGTATTCAAAATTGACATACTTCACTCTAGTTTGGGGAACAACTACAGGTACCAATTACAATAGGTTGAGTTTTACAAAAAATGGTGCTGCATATATTTGAAAATTATATGGGAGACATACGCGACTTACGCACACGAGAACTGTTCATAAAGCACAGCATATTAAAGCCCAACCAGATATGCTTGTTTAAATAATGAAGTATATACACAATAATAATGTCTTTAAAGAAAACAGTTATACTGAAACAGACAGATATAAGTTCAGGAATATTCAGCGTCGATTGCCTAAAGTGAGGAGGAATTACGGAAAGCAGACATTGCATTACCAAATTGCACATTTCCTTAACAAATACAAAGGCATTGTATGCTGTGCTGATTCTGCAAAAATGACACATAAATTTAAGACACATCTCATTACCACTGAAGTCAGTGATTAACTGCTTGTATACTATTTTTAGTTGCTCTCTATTTGCTTTCAGTAAATTCATATGTGTTCTAAGTTTCTGTATTTTTTCTGTAAACGTTATGGCTTTGTAGCATTGTATTTATGCAACACTGTACAATTACTACTCTCGTAGCGTTTCATTCCCGCTCCTTTTTGTACATAATTTATTTTTGTATATGAGTGATTTTTTGGCGTTACTGTTTGCTTTATGTACTGTGTACCTGCTCCGAACTCCGGGGGGCAGAGGCCACCGTCAGGCGATCAAAGCCTTTAGCCTCTGTCTCCTCAGGGTATACCTGAAATAAAGCTGAATTGAACAGTACGCCATAACATTTGTACTAAACGCGCAATGTGCGGCAACGACTTGCTGTCGCATCCCATTTGCATACCACAAGCAAATTACTGCTTCCAAGCGATACAGATGGCGTCACGCTTGAATAAACACGCTACAGGTGTACTTACTGGTACACTTTTTTACTGATCTCGTTTTTCCTGTCGGTTGAAAGGTTACCAACCGGCGGCGAAACTCAGCGTTATTATTTCCGGTTGGAAATCTCTGCAATTTGAAAACATCGCACCGACACGATTCCCGCGTCGTGATGTGATCTTCACGGACAGTGCTGAGTATTTTATCTTCCCCTTGCGCTGACTGTTTTCGCGTCAGCGCAGGGGTGCCCAGACGACTTCGTGTAAGCGGGACGCGGCGTGAAGAGACGCTTCCTCTCAGTTTAAGCTCTCATACAGAGCTGCTCTCATACAGAACAAAATGGCGCCTGGGTGCTATAGAGTATACGCCGCAGAGAGCTTACAGGTGCCCGGGTGAGAGATAGGCGGCGGGCATTTGATACTTCGCGCACCGATTCATCCATATTCTGTCTTAAAAAACGCACGCGAATTCTCGCGATCTTTGTTGCAGGGCCGCAGCTACATATCCGCGACGTTTGACTATCTCAACTAAAGGAATCCAAAACTAGCCCGCACGCGATAGAACGAAACAATAACTTTTCAAGAATTGATTTGAGCGCAAACACACTACACATTCACGCTCACACCCACACACACACACACACACGCACACACACACTCACATACACACACTCTCACTCACACACACACTCTCACACACACACTCACACACACTCACACACACACACACACTCACGCACACTCACACACACACACTCACACACACACAAACAAACTCACACACACACACACACGCACACACACACACACACGCTCACACACACACAAACAAACTCGCACACACACAAACACACACACACCCACACACACACACTCACACTCACACACACACACACACACTCACACACACACACACTCACTCACACACTCACTCACACACACACACAAAGCACACAATCACACACACAAGCGCGCACTCACAAACACACAAACACTCACACACACTCACACACACACACTCACACACAAACACGCACGCACACACACACTCACACACACACACAAACACACACTCACACAAACACACACACAAACTCACTCACACACACACACTCACTCTCACACACACACTCACACCCACTCATTCACACACACACACTCACACTCACAAACACACACTCACACACACACACTCACTCACACACTCACTCACACACACACACAAAGCACACAATCACACACTCACACACACACACTCACACACTCACACACACTCACACACACACACACACACACACTCACACATACACTCACACACAGACTCACACACACACAAACACACACTCACACACACTCACACACACACACAAACGCACACTCACACATACTCACACACACACACTCACGCACACACATACTCACACACACAAACACACACTAATACACACACTCACACACACACAAACACACACTCTCACACACTCACACACACACAAACGCACACTCACACACACACTCACACACACACAAACACACACTCACTCACACAAACACACACACACTCTCACACACACACACTCACACAGACACACACACTCACTCACACACACACACTCACACACACTCACTCTTTCCCACACACACACACCCAGGCATCAAACACGCACGGCGCTCTGCCTGGGTGTGTGTGTGCGTGAATGTGTAGTGTGTTTGCGCTCAAATTAATTTTGGCCCCACCGTGGTAGCCTTGTGGCTAAGGTACTCGGCTGCTCACCCGCACGTCGCCGGATCAAATCCCGGCTGCGGCGGCTGCATTTCCGATGGAGGCGGAAATGTTGTAGGCCCGTGTGCTCAGATTAGGGCGCACGTCAAAGAACCCCATGGGTGGTCGAAATTTCCGTAGCCCTCCATCACGGCGTCTCTCATAATCATATGGTGGTTTTGGAACGTAAACCCTACATATCAATCCTCAATCAATCAAATAAATTTTCAAAATGTTATACCAACTAGCCCAACAAGTTCTTTTATGAAACAATAACTATCGGCCTGAACCAGTTACCATTACTTGTAATAAATAAAACCAAACGTCTGGGCGACTCAGCGACAAATGTGAGAGAAGAATGACGTACAGAACCACGGTCATCTAACCTGATACTAACTATAACCAACTGGCATTGAAGAGACCGACAACTAGCCAAAACATGCCAGTATACCCTGGTGAAAACGAAAAAAAATTAAAACCGAAAATTACAGCGACGTATTCTGTAGCGTTCTTTCATTTGAGAATATCCAGTGAAATTCACAAAACAAAATGGCAGCATATCCATGGAGTGAATGATGGAGAGTGGGGCGAAGAGTTCGTCCGTCCATTCGTTCTTGCTTCCGTCCGTCCATGCGTCCATCAGTGTGACCGTCCATGCGTCCATCAGCCCGTCCGTACGTGCGTCTGTTCGTGCGTCCGTCCCTGCGTTCATCCATGCAGCCGCCCCTGCGTCCGTTCACGCGTCCATCCATGCATCTGTCTATGTATCTGTTCGTCCATCTATTCAACACTCCCAAGTACCACCATCTCGCATGTTTTCATCATATATTCCCCATATAGAAGCGCCACCATCCAGCGGACATTCCAAGGACTAAACAAGAGGTGGCACACGCACACTTTCTTACGGCTTGCGCTTCAGGTCCACTTCCCACCTTTAACCACTTCGAGTTCATGGTATATACTAGTTCACTGTATTCATGGCACTGCGGCCGAACGCTCGCTAAGCCTTTCGAAAACCAAGGAGGTTATGCCCAGCGAGTATGACGTAGCAAACTTTTTCAGTCAGATAGTGCTCAATGTACATGCCAATGGCTGCCAATGGGAAATGAGAGGCGGAGAATTCGGCTTTTACTTTCTTACTGCTTGCGCTTCGTATCTACTTCCCATTTTTAACCACATCGAGTTCATTCATGGCATATACCAGTTCATTGAATTCATGGCACTGCGGCTCAACGCTCGCTAAACCTTTCTAAAGCTAAGGAGGTTACACCCAGCAAGTATACCATAGCAACCCTTTCTTGTCAGTGCTCAACGTACATGCCAATGGCTGCTAATGGTGATCGCAGCCTGCGCGTTAACTAAAAGCCCAATGCTCCTGTCTCTCATTCCCCATCTCACATGTACATTGAGCACTATTTTTTATTGTTCAACAACGCACAGAAGAAGTCTCTCACCGGCACCACCTTAGAGGTCAAAATATTATACTTGTTACATACTACGGGGGACGAACGGGTGCCGCTATAAGGAGCTTCGCCCCTAAAAAATGAAGAGAATGTCACGCAGTCCAACTGAAGGGCCTCGAAGCTGGATTATGGAAGTCGTTCACTTTGCTGTACGTATAGGCTGACGCTTTCATTCGTAGTATAATTAGCGTTCGAAATTAAAGTATATATACAATAACCCACCCCGCTCTACGTACACTGCTTGCGAGGTAAAACGAGTCCCACGCTGAGAAGCGACGCTTCCTTCGCGGCAGTTAGTGCAACACGTCAAGCTACGGTGCGCGCATGCAAAGTGCGCAGCAAACCTCTAACACGATCCACTCTGGCGCCACACCTCCCAACTGCTTGAAGTGTCTGTTGTGTGTATACGATGTCAATAGTCGCCGCAGATAATCACAACATTCTCCGCGTTCTACCAATTATCGATTCTACTCTATAACCGGTAAGCATGGCGTTGCGCTGAAGAATGAAACAAAAATGGCAGCATATCCACGGAGTGATTGATGGAGAGTGGGGCGAAGCATCCGTCCGTCCATTTCTTTTTGCTTCCTTCTGTCCATGCGTGCGTCTGTGTGGCCGCCCGTGCGTCCATCCGCCCGTCCGTGCGTGCGTCTGTTCGTGCGTCCACACGTCCACATGTGCGTCCGTCCCTACGTTCGTCCATGCATTCGCTCCTGCGTCCATCCATGCTTCCATCCGTCCGTGCAGCCGTCCTTGCAGCCATCCGTGCAGCCATCCGTGCAGCCATCCGTGCAGCCATCCGTGCAGCCATCCGTGCAGCCATTCGTGCGTCCGTCTATGCATCTGCCTGTGTGTCCGTTCGTCGCCCTATTCAACACTCCAAGTACTACCATCTCGCATCTTTTCATCATATTGCCACAAGGCAGTAGTGGGATTGGGGCATAAAGCGGTAGAGGGTCCCTGGCAAAAAGGGAAGACTACGAAGTGGATAGAGACTGGTTCCAGCCCGCCAGTGCGCCAGGCATTGCGATCGCGTGTAATCGTTGTAAATATCTGTAAATATACGTTTTCTTGTAAGATTATTGGTGGAGGTGCCAGGGTACGCCTACCTGGCTTTTCCGGCAAACCAACACGGAACTTCGGAGTGGTCGCCACCTTCATTTTTCTGCAATGGCTCAACAGGCCCACCCACAAGAGCAACAGCAGCCGCAGCTGCAGCAGCTGCAGCAGCAGCAGCAGCAGCAGCAGCAGCACCAGCACCAGCAGCACCAGCACCAGCAGCAGCAGCTGCCTCCTCTGATTCTCCTGCCTCCACGAGACCCCGGAACCTTCTCGGGCACAGGCAAGGACAAGGTGAATGTTGAAGATTGGGGCGCTTTGTACGAGCGCGTGAGCGAATACTATAGGTGGGACCCTACGTTGATGCTGGCCAACGTTGTATTTTACTTGCGGGATACGGCGCTAACCTGGTATGAGACGCATGAGTCGGAGTTGACCAGCTGGGACGTTTGCAAACTGAAGCTTCTCGAGTTATTCAGCAGGCCATTTGGGCGACAGCAGGCCGCGAGGAAAGACCTGGAATGTCGCGTGCAGACATCGACAGAATCGTATGTATCTTACATACAGGACGTATTGGGCCTCTGTCGAAAGGTGGACGAGAACATGAGCGAAACTGACAAAATCGCTCACATATTGAAGGGAATTGCCGATGACGCGTTCAATCTGTTGATCGTTAAAGATTGCGCCACCGTCGACGCGGTTGTGAAGGAGTGTCAGCGCTTCGAGCACGCCAAGAACCGTCGCATAACCCGCCAGTTTGTGCGTCTGCCTAATACTGCAGCCACTTCGACCTGTGAAGACAGCCCCAAGTTCACGCAAGCTACATCGTCCGAAAATGTCACCCGAATCGTTCGTCGCGAACTCGAAGCAATGGCTCCTGCAGCCATCGCCTCTGACGGTCCCCAAGACAACACATCCACCGTCTCCCTCATCCAAGCCGTCGTTCGCCAAGAAATAGCAAATCTCGGCATCACACCTGTTTGCGCTGTTCGCACCACCGAGAGCTCGGCTTCTGTTAACCAGATTCCGGTGTACCCTTCACGCTACCCTTCCCGCTACCGGAACCCTGCTGAATGGAGAACGTCGGATGATAGACCGATCTGCTTTCACTGCTCTCGCGCCGGCCACATTGCACGCTACTGTCGCAATCGTTGGTCATCCAATTCATCTTGGAACACTGGGACATGGCGTCGCTTTGAAGGCAGTTCTCGCCGCTTTTCTACTCCGTACGATCCACAGCCTGCTCCTACTAACGTTCAGGGCCGAAGGTTCAGCCGGTCGCCATCACCCCAAGGCCGCCGATCTCTCTCGCCGATGATTTCTCGATCCAGGTCCCCTGCACGACCTGGGCCCTCAACCTCGGGAAACTAGACCATGCAGCTCCCGGAGGCGACGCTGCATTAACGACCAATTCTGCAAATCCTCTGTTGACGATTCCTACACGCCGCAATATTTTGGACCTTTTGGTGGATGACGTTACCGTTACAGCCCTGATAGACACTGGTGCACAAATTTCAGTCATGAGCGCTGCTCTCTGTACTAAACTGCGAAAAGTGATCACGCCTCCTATTAAGTGTGCAGTAATGCTTGCCGATGGGAGCACATCTGCCGTTCTCGGCATGTGTACCTCTCGCGTTTGTATTGCTGGGCGCCAGACCGTCGTATTGTTCACCGTGCTTGAGCAGTGCCCACATGACGTGATTCTTGGCCTTGACTTTCTCTCTGCGCACTCCGCCCTTATCGACTGCTCGACAGGTCTTCTTCAGTTGGAACTGCCTTTTGACGCCGCTGTTGCCCATGACGCTCAAAGTCGCCTTTGTGCCACCGAGTTCCTGCATCTTCCGCCGCAAGCCGCGACTTACGTGCAGCTCGTGTGTGATCCGCCTGTGCGCGATGGTGAATATGTCGTTTCACCTATTACCGACGTTGTGCTAAAGCACTCCATTGCTGTCCCGCACACCGTGGTGAGAGTATGCCACAATCAGACCCATCTGTCTCTTTTGAACTTTGGTTTCTCCACGCATGTGCTGCCTGCTGGTATTAAACTAGGCGTCATGTCGTCGCTACAAGAGTGTGATATTTCTGAACTGTCGGCTCAGCACCCTACTCCGCATGTCAACTTGCTCACTGCGCCCAACCTGTCAAGCATTGACATTGCCAAAATGATAGCCCCAGATCTTTCGCCCTCCGAAGCACAAGACCTCCACCGTCTGTTGACATCCTATGCGGACATATTCAATCTTGACAACCGCCCTTTAGGCCAGACATCAGTTGTGACCCATCACATCAACACCGGCGATGCCAACCCAATTCATCGCCGCCCTTACCGCGTCTCCGCCGCAGAACGCTCTGTCATCCAGAAAGAGGTCGAGAAAATGCTCGCCAAAGGCGTCGTCGAACACTCATCTAGTCCGTGGGCATCCCCGGTAGTGCTTGTCAAGAAGAAGGACAACACATGGCGGTTTTGCGTCGACTATAGACATCTCAACAAGGTCACTAAGAAGGACGTTTACCCTTTACCAAGAATAGATGACGCCCTTGACTGCCTTCATGGCGCAAAGTTTTTCTCGTCCATTGACCTTCGATCTGGTTATTGGCAGATCGCTGTTGACCCACGGGACCGAGAAAAAACAGCATTTGTAACCCCCGATGGGTTATATCAATTTAAAGTAATGCCGTTTGGGCTTTGTAATGCGCCGGCCACCTTTGAGCGCATGATGGACTCCCTTCTGCGCGGCTTCAAATGGTCCACTTGCTTATGCTACTTGGATGATATAATTGTTTTTTCACCGACGTTCGCAAGCCATCTAGAGCGACTGTCCAGTATTCTCCAAGTATTTCGCAACGCTGGTCTCCAGCTGAACTCTTCCAAATGCCGTTTCGGCCGTCGCGAAATAACTGTACTTGGTCACCTCGTTAACGCATCTGGGGTACAGCCCGATCCGGACAAAATTCGCGCATTGACTCAATTTCCCGTGCCCTCTTCTCATAAGGATGTCCGGAGCTTCCTTGGTTTGTGCTCCTATTTTCGCCGCTTCATCCGAAATTTCGCCGATATTGCGCGGCCTCTCACCGAGCTTCTTAAAAAAGACGTCCCATTTACTTGGAATTCGCCTCAGAGTGCTGCATTTTCGGCGCTCATTGCAGCCCTCACGACTACGCCAATATTAGCCCACTTCGATCAGACTGCCCCGACAGAAGTTCGTACGGACGCGAGTGGCCACGGAATTGGTGCTGTTTTAGCTCAGCGTCAGCATGGACGTGACTGTGTCATCGCCTACGCCAGCCGCCTTTTATCCCCTGCCGAGAGGAATTATTCAATCACCGAAAGAGAGTGTCTTGCTCTTGTTTGGGCTGTCGCTAAATTTCGCCCGTACCTCTTCGGCCGCAGTTTTACTGTTGTAACTGATCACCATGCACTCTGCTGGCTTTCCTCGCTAAAGGATCCCACGGGACGTCTCGGTCGTTGGTCTCTACGCCTCCAAGAATACACGTTCTCGGTCGTGTATAAATCTGGTCACCTCCATCAAGACGCCGACTGCCTGTCACGGTATCCAGTGGATCCACCAGACGCCACAGAGAGAGCTACGGAGGCTTGTGTCTTATCAATATCAGACTTTCTTGATATCGCTTCTGAGCAACGCCGCGACCCGGATTTACTTCCCATCATAGAAAGCCTGAGTTCCGCTACTCCACTCACTTCTCTGAACTTGTATTTCCTTCATGAAGGAGTTCTCTACCGCCACAACATGCGCCCTAACGGCCCTAACGGCCCTGACCGCCTTCTCGTCGTGCCTTCCCATTTGCGTGTAGATGTTCTCCGACAGCTTCACGATGAACCTGCCGCTGGTCACCTGGGAGTCACTCGCACTTATGATCGCGTCCGGCGCCGTTTTTTCTGGCCACGCCTATATCGCTCGGTGCAAAAGTATGTTGCCAGCTGCGACCTTTGTCAACGTCGAAAACGACCAACATCGCTTCCAGCTGGCCTTCTTAACCCTATTGAGATCCCTGCTGAACCATTCTACCGCGTAGGGCTCGACCTTCTCGGGCCATTTCCCACTTCTGCATCCGGGAACAAATGGGTTGCCGTGGCGACCGACTACGCGACACGTTATGCGATCACCCGCGCTCTTCCAACCAGCTGCGCTACCGATGTCGCCGACTTTCTGCTACATGACATCATATTGCATCACGGCGCTCCTCGACAGCTCGTTACTGACCAAGGCCGATACTTTTTATCTGGCGTCGTCCAGGATATCGTACGTTCCTGTTCCACGAACCACAAGTTCACAACGGCATACCATCCACAAACTAATGGACTTACAGAGCGCCTGAATCGCACTATCACGGACATGTTGTCAATGTATGTTTCTCCAGACCACCGTGACTGGGACGCAACGTTACCCTACGTCACCTTCGCTTACAACTCCTCCAGACATGACACCGCAGGCTATTCCCCGTTCTACCTTCTTTATGGACGGGAACCCTCTCTGCCTCTTGATACACTCCTTCCCGCTGGTTCAAGCTCCCCTGTCACATACGTCCGCGATGCCATAGAGCGAGCCGACGCAGCACGACAGATTGCCCGAGAACGACTCATGCTTTCTCAAGCCTCTCAGAAAGATCGATACGATCGTCACCACCGTGAAGTTTCGTATGCACCAGGTTCTCTCGTACTCTTGTGGACCCCATGTCGTCACATCGGCCTCTCCGAAAAACTTTTATTTCGCTATGACGGACCATACAAAGTCCTTCGCAAGATCAGCAACCTCACCTACGAGATACAGCGAGTCGTCGACGAAGCGCACTCAATGCCACCACCATCCACTGTTGTGCACGTCGTAAGACTGAAGCCTTATGTGTCACCCAACACTCCCCTTTCGTGACAAGCGCCGGGTCGGCGCTTTAACGCCGCGGGGTAGTGCCACAAGGCAGTAGTGGGATTGGGGCATAAAGCGGTAGAGGGTCCCTGGCAAAAAGGGAAGACTACGAAGTGGATAGAGACTGGTTCCAGCCCGCCAGTGCGCCAGGCATTGCGATCGCGTGTAATCGTTGTAAATATCTGTAAATATACGTTTTCTTGTAAGAATATATTCCTCATGTAGTAGCACTGTCCACCAGCGGACATTCCAAGGACTGAACGAGAGGAGGCACACACACACACACTTTCTTACGGCTTGCGCTTCATGTCTACTTCCCCCCTTTAAGCACCTCGAGTTCATGGTATATACTAGTTCACTGTATTCATGGCACTGCGGCCCAATGCTCGCTAAACCTCTCTAAAACCAAGAAGGTTACACCCAGTGAGTATAACGTAGCAACCTTCTCTTGTCATATAGTGCTCAATGTACACGCCAATGGCTGCTAAGGGGTAATGAGAGACAGGAGAATTCGGCTTTTAGTTAACGCGCACGCTGCGATTTTTTTATTGTTCAACAACGCACACAAGAAATCTCCCACCAGCATCACCTTTGAGGTCAAAGTCTAAGACTGGTTACACACTACGACTACTACCACTACTACGAGGGACGAACGGGTGCCGCTTTAAGGATATTTACAAGCGTATAGCCGCACTAAATCTAGACACTCCCATCCTGGAGGTGCGTAACACGGAGCTCACTCAAGAGCTGCTTGTAAACTCGGGCTGCGAGGTCAAAAACCCAGGTTTTCCGTGGGTGTTGCTGACACCCAGTTGGCTGCCGGGCAGCATTCAGGATGTGGTGTGGCGTAATGGGTGGTCCGTCCTGCCCACGGCGGATCGAATGTACAAGTGGCACTACGTTCGGTCCGAGCAGTGCGTGCATTGCGGCATGTTCGAGGACAACAAACACGCTCTGTTAGCCTGTCGAGTGTCCAAGACCTTTTGGTCCCTCGTGGACAGGGCGTACCACCCGTTGGGTGTAGACAGATTTGTCAAGAGAAAAAATGTCCAAACGGCGCGCTAGCACGTCTAGTTCTGACCGCTGGTAAGTACGTGTTGTGGGAAAACAGGTGTCTGGCTGTGCATCAAGCAAAGGATCGTAAAAATCAATGGCCTTTGCTGTTGCGGTTGTATAATATTGTAACGGATCTTTTAAAATCGGAATTCTTTTCACTAGGAGAGAAGGAGTTCCTGAAACGATGGTCCTGTGCCTTCATTAAAATCGTCAGCAATCGGGTTGTTTTGGCGTGTTCGCCGATTCAAGGCATGAGAACTACCTAAAAAAACCTTTTTTGTTGTGTTGTGTGCCAGAACAATTCAGTGCCGACATGTGATTGATTGTAAACACAAATGTCAAGTGCCATAATTTTGTGAAACTGAAATTGTATGTGTATGCGGAACCGAATTTGTATGCGTTTGTGGAACCGAATTTGTGTGTAACGTGGTGAACAATAAAATTCCTTTTTCGCCCCTAAAAAATGGGGTACCGTAACAGCTCCCCTACTGTGAAATACGAGGGGGTGCGTTGCACGGGTGCCCAGCGGTTCCCGTTCACTGAGTTCCCACTGCTACGTTTACCTAAACATCTTTGACGACAAGCACGGAGCGTTTCCCCGGCAGGAGCATCAACCTTGCTGGGTAGATTCAGAAACTAGGCGTGCGACATGTGCGCCACTTTATAGATGCGAAGCAGCTCATGGTCGAGGCTTGTCGCTTTTCTGTTGTCGTAGCCACTCTAGTACTCGGAGCGCTTACTAGGTGTTTCGGTGGTAGAGCGCTAGCTCCACACCGGCGCGTGCTCTGGTATGAGCGAAGACCGCTAGCGGCGCTGCGCTGCTCTGTATAATAAAATCATTTACTTACTTCACACACACACACACACACACACACACACACACACACACACACACACACACACACACACACACACACACACACACACACACACACACACACACACACACACACACACACACACACACACACACACACACACACACACACACACACAGAGAGAGAGAGAGAGAGAGAGTAATACTGTAAGCGATTTTTGCTTTTTTTTCTCTGCATCTCTTCTTGTTTGGTGCTCGCAGCTCGTGCCCTTGTACATTTATTGCGATAGCAATTATATGGACAGCCTCGGCTGGTCTTTGCCATCGTCGTCGCTGCCGTCGTTCACGGATATATATATGGCAGGACGCTCTGGCCTCCTCTTTCTACGGAGCGAACATCACCTTTCCGGCCGGAGTCGTCTGCGGCGCGCGCTTACCTCGTGAGCAAACAGAAGAGGGAATAGGGGGAGGGGGAAACTTATGGTTGTCGCGCTATCGCGGCAACAATCAGCGCGCGGCTTGTGCCCCCCCCCCCCCCCCCCCCGCGGGCGGGAGCTTCTACGGGCTGCCCCCTCAACACGAAAAGAAGGTGCCAAAACTACCCGGAGCGGCCTTATTCTCCCGCACTGAGGTTTTGAAGAGTTACGTGAGATTAGATATAAATGAGTTGACTGCCAGCCTAACTTCGTATATCAACGCCGTCCCTACACACGAGCCTCGTTGTGGTCATCTACTGTGGCGGTGCCACAGAAAACTTGCTTACTTCGCAAGCGCACGCTTACTACAATTAGTCCTAAAAATGCTAGCCTCGCTTCGTAAAACATTCGAATAAGTTGCTATCGCATCCATGGCTTCGCCCTTTTGGCGAAACTGTGACTTCTTATTATTGGATTCGCACCTGATTCTCTCAACAGAGTGGTACATTTTGTATAACTAGTGCTTAAATCGGTGCTTTCCTTTACTTTTTTAATGTACATTGATACTGTACTCACTTGATTGACTGTGATGTTTTTTCCTCCTTTACTCTTCTTACATTGTTCCGTACTTTATATAGTCTTGCACTCGCCCCTGCCCTCTATATTTTTCTTAAGTACTTTGAAGGTATTTCACACAAATAAATAAATTAATGAATAAAGACATGTGCATAAATGCGGCGGAGGCGAGGGCTTGCAAATCGGCTGTGTGCGCCACCATGAACGTCTACGGCGATGAATAAATGGCACCTCTTTACAGAATGTCTACCCATGGCTGCTTCGCACACTACACAGAGTTACCTTAGGTTGGTGATGTGTTTTTTGGCGAGAGCTGTTATGATATCACAACAAGGGTCGCATGCGGAGCCGCAGTTGTCCGCCGCCACCGCCATTGTCCGTAACCACTATCGCACGAAATAAGAATCACCAAGGAGACAACAGGATTCGGACCAGGATCCTCCAGAGCCCAGTCTGCTACCACTGAGCCACGCCCATGCTTGTGAATCCTTTGCAAACTGGCATTAGGCCGGCTTGATATCGGGAAAGGAATCGCGTTAACATGAGCAATAAGGCGTTTTAAAGGGCAAAGAAACAACCCGGATCCACGCACTGCGAAATGCGCACCGAGTGGATCATCGAATGTTCCAACCCTTTACAAAAGCTTGATCTTGATCACCTATTACCTGAGGCGCATAACCACTGTGGGGGAATTGCGGAGATTACAAAAGCTTCTGGTATAGTTCTTCAACGTAGTCAGCACAAGCAAAAGAAAAATATAGTTGCACAATATTCCGAGCAAGTGTGCAGCAGGTACCACGCTTCTCCGAAGAACGACGGACGGCAAGTGAATGCCTACCGACTACGGACTCGCTCGCTGGATTCTGTGCCGAACGGTTGCACCCCCGCAATCTCCGACGACAGCGCAGCTCTGGCCGACCGGCTCGCCCTCCGCCATCTCTTGACGCCATGACGCTCTCGCTGAGTTGTGCCCCGTCCTTGGACTCCTTCGACCGTGTACATTTTTTTCTATTCTCTCTTTACTTCTGTATGTGGGTCTCTCTGTTCCTATCTCTATCTCTATCCCTATCCTTCTTAATTCCTCCTTACCCCCATCTCTCTTGAGCCACTGTTGAGGTGTCGCACTATGATGCAGACAGTTACGGGGCTCACTTTTATCTCTTTTTCTCTCTTTTAGGAATCACTTACTCATACCTGCCTACTACACAACGATTTATAGCGTATTAAGAACTCGACTCCCTCACCGCAGGTGAACCTAGTCATAACCCATTCTGCGTCAGTTCCGCGAGCTTCTGATGCGCTGAGAAAGCACCACAATAGTCTAATGCAAACCGAATGCCTCGGAAACATTTTGCAGAACCATCTAAATCGGAGTATCGCAAGGCCGAAAAATTCGAGACATACTGTCATCATCATCATCATCATCGCCGAAAACAGACTGTCCTGGCGCGATCGAATGCCATCCTTGCCGAAAAGCGCGCTGAAAAGTGTGCCCGTGCATGCGCACATCGCAAGAAGTTGCCAGTACTGGTTCCAACTTTTGCTTAAAAATCAAAGGCAATTTGCCAGTATATATATATATATATATATATATATATATATATATATATATATATATATATATATTGTCCTGTTACAACGTAACTGTAACCTGCTGATAATGGCACACAAGGACGACAAACTGATTCGAACAAAGGCAGTACGACTATTGTTTTTCTCTGCACGCGCATCTTTGTCCTCTTCTGAACAGCGGCACATACAAGCATGCTAGCATCTGTGGAAATAATAGTTTCAGAACTTGTACTAGTGGCATTACCCCCCTTCCCAAAGGACATCGTCCCGATGTCATAACATTATTGCCAGATGAAAACACGCACGATAAGCAGTACACAAGGGGGTGTTCACAATCACTGTAAGTCTACTCAAGGGAGTGTGACGAATAGTCAGCGTTGGTAAAATGGTTTCATCCTCGAAACATGGACGACGTGTGGCTGTTGTGAACGGCGGGATTGACGAGCCATGTCCTCGTCAAGAACCTCGTAGTTCACTTCGCTGAGATGACGGAGAACTCTACAGGGACCAAAATAGCGGCGTAACAACTTTTCCGACCGGCCCCGTTGTCGAATGGGAGTCCACAACCATACTCGTTCTCCGGGTTGGTAAGAGACATCGCGACGACGAGCGTTGTACCGCAGCGAGTCGATGCATTGTTGCTTATGGATTCGTTCGACTGCAAGCTTACGAGCCGCGTCTGCCACTCTGATAAATTCATTCGTCTTGACACTAATCTGGTGTCTGTCTGGTAGAAGCATGGCATCCAGCATTGTAGTGACCTCCCTGCCATGAAGCAACCGGAATGGTGTGAATCCAGTTGTTTCTTGCACAGCGGTGTTGTAAGCGAACGTGACATAAGGGAGGATGTCATCCCAGTTTTTGTGGTCTTGGTCAACGTACATGCATAGCATGTCGGCGATCGTCTTGTTTAGTCGCTCTGTAAGGCCGTTGCTTTGTGGGTGGTATGCAGTAGTTTTTCGATGTACTGTGCCGCTAAACTGCATGACGTCTTGCATCATCCGGGCGATAAAAGCTGTGCCACGATCAGTTATGACAACTGCTGGTGCTCCATGTCAGAGGACGATGTTTTTCATAAAAAAGTGGGCAGTCTCAATGGCGGTGCCACGTTGTAATGCCTTCGTTTCGCAGTAGCGCGTCATGTAATCAATAGCGACTACAATCCAGCGGTTGCCGTCACGAGACTTGGGAAAAGGTCCGAGTAGATCCACGCCTATTTGTTGGAACGGTTGTGTCGGAGGAGCGATGGGCTTCAAAAAGCCGGCTGGGCGCTGATGTGGTGCTTTACGGCGCTGGCACTCGTGACACGTCTTCTCGTGATGCTTCACGTCTCGACTGAGCTTAGGCCAGTAGTAGTGTTGGCGAATCCGGGCCAAGGTACGTGTGTATCCCAAGTGGCCTGAGGAAGGCTCATCGTGACAGGCGGACAATACATCGGCTCGTAACGCTGGCGGGACAACGAGCAGGTACTCAGTCGCGTAAGGGTCGAAGTTTCTTTTATAGAGGATATTTCTGCGGACGCAGAACGATGATGACGAGCGGGCGAATGCTGGTGGTGGATGCGGCGTACGGCCTTCGAGATATTCGATGAATTGTCGAAGCTCGGAATCGTTCTTCTGCTGTTCGGCCAAGTCGGATACACTAACGGCGCAGAGATAACGGCCGTCGAGATCGTGATCACCTGACACTGTCTTAAGAGGAGCTCGTGAAAGGCAGTCCGCGTCAGTATGCTTCCGGCCAGACTTGTACACGACTGTCAAATCGAACTCTTGAAGGCGTAAACTCCACCTGGCCAGACGTCCGGAAGGGTCTTTAAGGTTCACCAACCAGCAGAGCGCATGATGATCGGTAACAACTCTGAACGGGCGACCATACAGGTACGGTCTGAATTTAGCTATTGCCCAGACAACAGCTAGGCACTCCTTTTCAGTTGTTGTGTAATTGGCCTCCGCAGGTGATAAAATCCGACTCGCATAAGCAATAGGGCGTTCGACGCCGCCTTGCCACTGGACGAGGACTGCACCAAGGCCGATGTTACTGGCGTCTGTGTGTAGTTCAGTGTCGGCATATTCGTCGTAGTGTCCGAGTAAGAGCTCAGATTGGAGACGCTGCTGGAGCTCGGAGAAAGCGCGTGTTTGCTCAAGGCTCCACACGAAGGGAACGTCGTCTTTTGTCAGACGAGTGAGGGGTTCGGCAATGTTTGCGAAATTTTGCACAAAGCGTCTGTAGTATGCGCAGAGGCCTAAAAATCGACGCACATCACGATTGTTGGTAGGTGGTGGAAAATCTGCGACAGCCAATGTTTTGTCTGGGTCCGGCCGAATACCATCAGGGCTAACAAGGTGACCGAGAAACTTTAATTCGTTGTAACCAAAATGACATTTTTCTGGTTTCAGTGATAGGCCTGCCGTGCGAATTGCAGCAAACACAGATCTAAGTCGCTGCAAATGCTGCTCAAACGTTTGGGAGAAGACAACGACGTCGTCTAAGTAAACAAGGCATGCTTCCCACTTGAGACCGGAGAGCACTGTATCCATCATCCTCTGGAATGTCGCAGGGGCAGAACACAGACCGAAGGGCAGCACCTTGAATTCGTACAGACCATCAGGCGTTATGAATGCTGTTTTCTCTCGGTCGCGTTCATCAACTTCGATCTGCCAGTAGCCACTGCGTAAATCCATAGAGGAGAAGTATCGGGCGCGTGGGAGGCGGTCTAGTGAGTCGTCGATGCGCGGAAGCGGATAAACGTCTTTCTTTGTGACTTTGTTGAGTTTGCGGCAATCGACGCAAAATCGGAGAGTGCCGTCCTTCTTTTTTACCAGTACGACGGGGGACGACCATGGACTGTTCGAGGGTTGGATTACGCCATCTTCGAGCATCTGCTTCACTTGAGAACGTATAGCCTCTTGTTCCTTTTGTGATACTCGGTAGGCGTGTTGACGTATGGGTCGGTCAGAATGGTCAGTGACAATGCGGTGCTTTACGATTGGCGTTTGTTTTATCTTGGATGTAGACGCGAAACAGTCGCTAAACATGCGGAGGATACAGCGGATTTGCTCTTTCTGTGCACATGACAGCTTCGGATTGACATCGACTGCATCGGCTACCGCGGTGTCACTTTCAACGGCTGCAGAAATTGGGGCTATCGTCGTACACGCTTCATCATCAATGGATTCGAAATGCGCGATAGTTGTTCGCTTGGCCAAATGTTGGTATGATCCACTAAAATTGGTGACCAACAACTCAGTCATCCCACGTTTAAATTGAATTATGCCGCGGGCAACACAGATTTGCTGAGACAAGAGCACCGAAAGGCTGGCTTCAGCGATACCACTACTGTCATGGTCTATGTCGCCCTGTACTGTAACGAATATACTGGTGCGTGGTGGAAGTGTGACGGTGTCGTCGACAATGCGAAGCGCAGTCTTCTGCGCATTGGTATCTCTAGGCTTCAGGCCATAGTCGTCAGCAAACGTTACGAGGCAGTCTCGAAGATTTATAACAGCGCCGTGCTCACGAAGGAAATCCATGCCAAGGATTACTTTCCGGGAGCATTCGGGAAGCACAACGAAAGAAGCAACGAACGTCGGCTCACAGATTTGCAGCCTTGCGGTGCATCTCCCGATTGGTGTCAAGAGATGACCACCGGCTGTCCGAAGGTTTGGTCCATGCCCCCAAGGAGTCGTGAATTTCCTGAGTTCAGCCACAAGTTCAGCGCTGATAACTGAGAAGTCGGCGCCGGTGTCGACCAGAGCAGTCATTGGATGGTTTTCGACACGAACGGCAATGTCAGCAGAAACGGGCTCGTCAGCGATGTGACGTGTCGGCTGAAAGGAATCGTCGAAGGTCGGTGGAAGGGTCGGAGGAGGCTGTTTTGACAATAGCTTAACAGCGGTCCCACCCCCGGAGGCCGCTGATTCTAGTTTCCCCGGCGTGCACTTGGGGACCTAGCGGATAGTCCCGCAACAACATCGGCGAAAGTGGAGTATTGATTCGCGGACGTAGAGCTTCGAGGAGACGGAGAGCGTGATTGGCGACGCTGAAGATTCGGAGACGGTAGACTTGCCAAGTATTCTGCGATGGCGCGGGGTCATTCGCCGTCCCTGGGCCGACGAGCGTCTGGCCGAAATCCAGGTAGGCCCATCTGTCTGTACGAGCACTCCCGGTACAAGTGACCTGGCTCACCACAGTGGTAGCATAGTGGCCGATTGTGGGAAGCGCGCCACACGCTAGATTTCCGCAAATTGGGTCGCGAATTCTCATAGTGTGGTGGGCCCGAGAAGTACTGCGGCATCTGCAGGCAAGTCAGTCGTTGGTTTTCATAGCGTGGCCCGCCCGAGAAGTGCTGTGGCGTCTGCAGGCTAGTCGGTCGGGGGAAATAGCTGGCTGCCGGTGCAGGAGTACGTACAGCTTCCGCATACGTTAGCAGAGGAGCTTCGGTTGGAGGTGGCACTAATGGTCGTACCAGCTGCCGCACCCCTTCACGGACTATGTCTGTCAGAGCAGCCACTTGAGGCTGTGAAGGCACTGCGTGAAGCTTTTGCAACTCGTCGCGTACAACGCTACGGACTAGCTCAACAAGGTCTCTCACGCTCGTGACATCGGGTGTTACCAAGGGTGCTGACAGACATGCAAGGTTGTCGGACCGCTCATACTGCGAAGACCGCTGTCTCAGCATTCGCTCCATTGTCATCGCTTCACGGAGGAATTCTGCCACGGTAGCTGGTGGGTTTCGTACAAGTCCTGCAAACAGCTGCTCCTTGACACCCCGCATCAGAATGCACACCTTTTTGTCTTCCGTCATTGCAGAATCCGCTCGACGGAACAGACGAGACATCTCCTCAACGAACATGGCCACACTTTCATTGGGTCGTTGATTGCGAGAATTGAGAAGATATTCGGCTTGTTCTTTCCGGTCAGCGCTACCATACGTGTTCCGCAGCTGAGTGCAAAACACCGGCCAGGTTGTCAGGGTGGCCTCGTGATTCTCGAACCAAATACGCGCCGAATCCTCCAGGTAGAAATAGACATACCGCAGTTTCCGGTGCTTGTCCCACTCGTTGGCGACGGCGACTCGATCGTATTGGTCCAGCCAGTCTTCAACGTCTTCGTAGGGCTCCCCATGGAAGGGCTTTGGCGTTCGAGAGGCTGGTAGCCAAGGTGCTGGCGGAGTCGCGGTCTGTTCAGTCTGGCTTGCAGTTGTCGCATATGCCATGGTTCTGGAGCGTTCCGAAAGAGGGCTGAACTGGGGTGGTAGGCCTAGTTGCCGCCGACTGCGTCGAAGGTTGGCTGTTTCTACTAAGGCGTCAATGTTGGGACCGAGATCTTCCTCGTGGTAACAGTGCATAGACTATTACCCCGCACCTCCACCAGTGTCACGTTACAACGTAACTGTAACCTGCTGATAATGGCACACAAGGACTTCAAACTGATTCGAACAACGGCACTACGACTATTGTTTTTCTCTGCACGCGCATCTTTGTCCTCTTCTGAACAGCGGAACATACAAGCATGCTAGCATCTGTGGAAATAATAGTTTCAGAACTTGTACTAGTGGCAATATATTGTCGCGAGAGGAAACAATAGGCACTGAACTCGAAGTGGAGGACTGTTTACTCAGCCACAGCTGCCATTCACTTCTTCGCTCTCGTCTTC